>NC_045435.1:69365831-69474796 GCF_002776525.5 Piliocolobus tephrosceles | reverse complement strand
GAGAAGAGGAAGGAAGGAAGGAAGGAAGGAAGGAAGGAAGGAAGGAAGGAAGGAAGGGAGGGAGGGAGGGAGGGAGGGAGGGAGGGGGGGGGGGGGGGGGGGGGGGGGGGGGGGGGGGGGGGGGGGGGGGGAGGAGAGGGAAGGAGAGGCAGGAGACAGAAGGAAAGAATGGAAAGAAAGGAGAAAAAAGAAAGGTATGCAGTTTTGAGCAGAAAGGGTTGTACACTGAAGGCATGTAAGCATGTAGTTATCATAACTGGATGCATTTTCCAGATACATTTCTGCCTCTAAGATGAAAGTGTCTTCCCTCTCTGAGACTCAAGGAAGGCTCTCCGCCAGAAAAAGGAGAGGAAATAGAAGTCACCAGGCTGACCACTAATCAAGAGCCTGAAGTTTGTCTCCAACAGACAATTCTCTAATTTCTACAAAATGAGAACATTCACTGTGTAATGAAATTCACTGTGTAGAACATCCCGAGCATAAAAATCTACAAGACGTAGACAGCTGCTCACAGGGCCATATTTAAATACCTTCTTTTGGGGTAGGCTGTTCTTTGACATGGACTGCAAAGTTTTATTTATGCAGTTATTTTATCACCTTTATTGCAAATGCATAAAAAGTAAAGACTCAAGGAAAGAAGGAAGGTTCTAAAAATGTTCTTCATAGAGGCAGACACAAACTGGGGTTGAAAAGCCCAATTATGTTCTGTCACTTATATCACTCTAGTTGGAAACAGCTTTAACACCAGGAGTGACCACATATTACCTATCGTGCTCAGAGTCGCCACTGCATTTGCTTTCTAGTAGATGATTTAACAGACAGAGAATGTGAGTGACACTGGTTAGAACGCAGTTTCTAGGTGTCACACTATTTCGTCAGGCGATGATGAATCACACTGCGGTTCTCGCATCGACTTTCCCATGACCTCTGAGCAACAAGGGAAAGCCGAAGAACAATTCTGGGAGTTTGATTTCTGTAACAAAGAATAGAAGGCCCAGATTAAACTGGCCTCTTTGAAACTTAAAAGGAACCACCATTTGTCACCTTTTAAGGGGGCAAGCTGATTAATGGGCAGTGAATAATCACAACACAATTCACTGATTAAATGTGTAGCCTTTGTAAATGCAGATCCAATCCCTTAGAAAGAAATAAATGCAGATCTTCCATGAATTTCGCTGATTCTGCTTATAAGTTTTGTATTTACAAAGAAAGTAAAAATTGTCAAGGCAAATTTTAAGGAAGAGCTTAAGAGGAAAAAGTAAACCTTTAGCACAAGTTGCAAATGCAGTTAGCTTATTAAAAATTATCTTGTTACAACTCATCTTATGCCACATCCCAAAAAGGGCACAGAAACTAGAAAAATGCAACCTATCCTGACTCAAATGTCAACTAAAATGTCTGAAAGTTTCCATGATGATGTTGATAACGGTGATAATGACAGCAACTAAGTTGTAATCAACTGGGTACTCTAAGTATTCTTCATATATTAAGTTGTCTACTCCTCAACAAAATATAAAATAGGTGCTTATTAACTCCATTTTTACAGATGTGGGATCTGAGACATACAGAGTTTAAATAACTTGTCTAAAATTACATAGGTGGTTAATGGCACAATGTGCTCAACTTTGGGTAATCTGGCCTTGGCACATGTGCTTTTGAGTTCTCCTAGCATTTATATTGATGATACAAATAAACTAAATGATGTGCAACCATGACACTGCAGATTCCATGATATTTACTTCAACTGTCTATGAAGTAGCTCTCCTGGCTCTAATAGTCCATAAGACTATAAATGTCATGGAATAGTCTCATTCCATGAGCAATGGTTCAATAGGCAAATGACTTTAGTTGAGTGGTTCAGTCCATGTCAATCTAGTAATAAGTGCCTATTAAGTCCTGGTTGTGGCGCAAGAGAGGAGAGAGGATGATGGGGGGAGAACATTAAAGAAACATAGAAAGTTGTCCCTGTCCTTATGTCACATCTTCTAAAAGCTATGCTTGAGTTAAAGATGCTTGGACTTTGAGAGGTTTTGTCAAAGAAGACTGTATTACCGCCCTAAAGGGAAGCCAAGAGTGATGGAAGGGATTTTCACTGTCCAGCATCCTCTCACCCTTCTGTTGGTAACTTCATCCTGAACTTTTCAAAGTACCTAATCTCCTGTTTCCCTAACATGCACAGTCTTGTTTTAATGTCAGAGGATAGGTAAGTGCCCTGAGTTCTGCCATTCAGGGTCATCCTCTTGGAAATTCAAATTTTGAGCAGAGTCATACATGGACAAAAAAACTTCAACATCAATGAAAACTTCATACATTCATCCTTGGTATCTGCCCCCAGCAGGTACAAGAATCCACAGATGCTCAAGTCCCTGCTATAAAATGGCATAATAGTTGCATATAACCTACCTACATCCTCCCGTATACATTAAATCATTTCTAGATTACTTATAATACATAATACAATGTAAATGCTATGTAACAGTTGTTATGCTGTATTATCTTTTTGAAATTGTTGTATTATTTTTATTAGCTTTTCCTGAACATTTTCAATCTGTAGTTGGTTGAATCTGTAGATGCTGAATCTACAGATATGAAGGGCCAATTGCACTGAGTTGGAGAAGCTTGATCCAATTCTGCTACCTGGATAACCAGAGCCCAGTACTACCCTGCTTTATGCCCTTCCGGGTCTTGTTCTTTAAGTGCTGCTTTGATTCTGTGTGATCCCTCATGTCCTTCAACATATTCATTTTTGGCTTAAGTTGTCCAGGTTTTGTTCCTTGTAACCATGTAACCCTACCTGGTACACCACAATTACATATTCAGTTATTCTATGTTCCAGTTAACATTTAATTACATGTACTTCAAGTCACTTTATAGAAGCATTGTTGGTAATAAAGGGGAACAACTAGGTAGGATTCAAATAAGCCTGCTGATTATTCCATAAAGAAAATACACTAAAAACGTTCCCCAAACTCTTTCTGCATTTATTTCATTAACTGAATGGAATACTGAACCAAGAATCAGAAGACCTAACTGCTAGATCCAGCTCAATGACAAAAAGTCTATGTAACTTTGGGTTATTATTTTACATCTGTAAGATGGAGTAGAGAGGGCCTTTGAGTGTTCCTCTCATAAGTCATAAGGTTCCAAACAGAAAAAAATGTGCCTTAGAAATTACTGAGGAATTGAGTAGATGCATCTTGAGGCCTCTTTTTTTTTCTCAAAATGAAGACATTTTCCTCATACAGATTAATAAACAGAGTTGAGTTCCAAATGGACTTCCTGAAGTAGAAATCTTACAGTGAGCATATTATAAAGGACCCAGGCTATTTCTCATGCCTGTAATCATCTTATATTTAAGAGGATAACTCCAAAGGTCAGGGTTATCAAATAGCTCTTCTGTTACCTGACTGGAACCTAGTTATGGATCAATCCCAAGAAGGTGAGCAATTAGTATCATTTAATTTTTAGCTATTTATAAGTGAGTTTCAGATTAATTTTGATCTTCAAAGGAAATGAAGCAAAATGAATCATAAAGCTTATTGGGTTATTTTGTTGGCAACTATTCAAACTTTATAGTAGTTTCAAGTTCAGATATATCGACAAAGAGGAAGAAATAAAAAAAAAATAACTGTCATTTGAAATAAACAGTTTGAATCCTGAATAGTATTTATCTTTTCTTTTTTTTTCTTTTCTGGGACAGAATACTGCTTTTGTTGCCCAGGCTGGAGTGCAGTGGCATGATCTTGGCTCACTGCAACCTCCACCTCCCAGGTTCAAGCAATTCTCCTGCCTCAGCCTCCCTAGTAGCTGGGATTACAGGTGCTTACTACCAGGCCTGACTAATTTTGGGGATTTTTAGTAGAGACAGGGTTTTACCATGTTGGTCAAGCTGGTCTCGAACTCCTGACCTGAGGAGATTCACCTGCCTCTGCCTCCCAAAGTGCTGGGATTACAGGTGTGAGCCACTGCACCCCGGCCTATCTTTTCATCTTATTTACTCATCATATACTTCTCTGACTTCCAAAGGCCCCCCAAACCACAAGACTCCTAAAGCAAACCCTGCTCTGTTTCTGCTTATTCTGGGGTTTATCCCTTTTGCAACTTAATGACATCACCTCCTAGCCCTATAGTCAGTGGCCTTGTGCTGAGCAAAATGGTCTGTTCATTCAGTGAAAGGCTAAATATCAAAGTACCCTGATCAATTTTACCTGGAGCTAAATTCATCAGACAGGATGACAGAACATTATTGATGGGAAAATTTACTTCTTTCAAATATCGCAGAAACTTACACACACAAAATTACAAAGGTATAAGAAATACTAAGATATGTTTTCCTATAGCAATGGGGTTTTTCTTTCAAAAAAGTTTCAGAATACATTTTTTTCCCAATCATTAATTTTTTCTGATTTCATCAGTTAACATGATTAAGATGAAATGAGATAATATATGAAAAGCCATCAACACCACTTTGAGGCTTTACAATACTCACCAACTCTTGAGCTCTGACATTGGCTCAACAACAGGCACTGTTGTGAACTATACGCAAATCATATTATTTACTTCTCACTGTCCTTCAAAACAGATACTATTACTCTTGCTATTTTCCTGATAAGGAAACTAAAGCTCAAAGTGAGAGAGTACTGTGCCCAAGGTCATACAGCTAGGGAGCAGTAGAGCTAGAGATCACAGCTAGGCCTTCACTTAAGATTCAAGCTTTTAACTACTTTGTCATATTAAGAAATTCAAGGTGAATCCTAAAGATAAAGAAAGCAGATTGTGGTTTCTTGTAAATGTTGAAATATTAACTGAATATTATGCCAAAAGGAGGAAAAAAACAACATTTTCCCCCTTTGAAATGGCACTGTCAGGGGGAAAATGACTGAGGCTACTGTGTGTGTATGACATCTGATGTCTGGACCATGAGGCACCAGCATGTCCCATGATTTTGCATTTGACCTCATGACCTGGGATCTTCCCAGTGGTATGATTTAGTGGGGCAGGGGTCGGGGGTCGTTGTCCTTAATGTCGGCTTCTCATCATTGAGAGGTAAAAGCTAGAGTTCTTGTGACCTAAGCAAAGAGTGGCTTTGACTGGAGATTGGATTTACAAGAAGATCCATCTGTGCAGCCTCCGTGGGAGGGGGGTCACATATTTATCTCCCAAGAATTTGACACAAGCCATTTGTCAGCCACAGTCACACGTGCTTGCTGTTTCCATGCTTGCTCCTTTTAGTCAAAGCAATAATTCCTGGTTTTGAGAGCGCAACTGTGGGGTGCCAGGTGTTGATATTTTAGAAACAAACAGTGGTAAGGGACAGCTGTGGTGGCGGATTTCAATTTTTTTTTTTTTCCGCCAAGCTGGTGATAGCATACTAGGCCAGATGAAATTAAAGAGTTTCAGATACTAAGTCTTTGCATCTCCACAGTGTGCGATTTGTGATGACCTTTCTCTCAGGGACTCCCCCCAGAATTTACGTTCATTCTGAGGTCAGAGCTTCAAAGGACTGTGCTGCAGCACTTATACCTTGTGAATGCCATGAGCGATCCTTCAGATTTTCCTGTATTTTCTGTATTGTTCCAGCCTCTTCACCACTGTGCCTGTTCTCATCATTATCATTCATCAATATGCCCATTTTCATGTCAATTCAAATTCAGTGTGACATTTGCTTTCACTTTCCATTGTGGGTCAACGTCCTTCTGAGCCTCACAAGTGCTGGTTATTGCATGATAATTACTGCTCTGGGTAATACTCATTTGTGTGTTCTGATTTAATTAAGGGAGAAATAATTTAATGAGATTTCTATGAATTATTTTTGTTTTTCAGGTAAAAGCAGCACAGTGCTAACAAAAATCACTCCTCCAGATTTTTTAATTCCTTAATAGGTAGTAAAATCAGACCCTTAAACAAAGTAAAATTCTAGTTTGGCACAGGATTAGTGGGACATTACTTTGATTTTTTTTAATAGTTCAGGTTAGTGGTTATAGAAAATGCTGTGTTCACACTGGCACTTAACTCCTTTGAGAATCTTATGAAAGCTATATACCTCTTCCCCTCCAAAAATGCAAATATGTTCAAGGTTTCAGATACACTTCTGGGTTTTCGTGGATCCAGTGAACACTTTACCATGTATATTCTAGGCTTTTGCTAAGAGAACTTCTCTGTGATGAAATGTTCATATCCACACTGTCCAGTATGGTAGCCATGAAATACATGTGGCTACTGAGCATTTGAAATATGGCAGATGCAAATGAGGCACTGAATTGTTAATTTAATTTACATTTAAAGAGCCACATGTGGCTAGCAGGTACTATATTGGGTGGTTAGCTCTAGTTGACATGTAATAATTGTACATGTTCATGGGATATAGTGTGATATTTCCATACATGTATATAATATGTAATGATCAAATCTGGGTAGTTAGCATATCCATTATTTCAAACACTTATCATTTCTTTATGTCATGAATGTTCAAAATCCTCTCTTCTACCATTTTGAAAATATATATTAGACTGACAGGGATCTGGCAAGATGGCCAAATAGAAACAGCTCCAGTCTGCAGCTCCCAGGAAAACCAACACAGAAGATGGGTGATTTCTGCATTTCCAACTGAGGTACACTGTTCATCTCATTCGGACTTGTTAGACAAGAGGTTCACAGACATAAGACTAAGACCCATATACATATAGGTTTATTTTTTTTAAAGCAGCTTTATTAATATCACATATCACTCAATTTGATCATTTAAAGTATGTAATTTAATGATTTTTATTATATTTACACTTATACAAACCATCACCACAATTAATCTTAGAAATTTCTCTCACCCAAAAAGAAATCCTAAATTCCACTAATGGTGGAATTTCCCATTTTCTCTCAGATTCTCCTAGACCTAGGTAACCATGAATCTACTCTTTTTTTCTCCAAGATTTGTCAGTTCTGAACATTCTAGATAAATGGAATCATGATTTTTTCTTCGTGACTGGCTTCTTTACATCATTCGTTGAAATGTTCTTTTGGGTGTTGTTAATCCATGACGTTGTATCAATGATACTGATCATGAGGTATCAGTGATCGTGATGAACAGTACTTCACTCCTTTATGTTGTTGAATAGTATTTCATTGTATGAATATATCACATTTTGTTTATCCATTCATGAGTTGATAAGCATTTGGGTTGCTTCCACTTTTTGGCTGTGATGAATGCTGCTGCTATGAATATCCACGGGTATCTGTATGGATGCATATTTCCAATTCTCTTGGGTATATATCTAGGAGTGGAATTGCTGGATCATGTGGTAACTCATCTGTAACATGTCTGGCACTGTCAAATTGTTTTTCTAGGTGGCTGCACTGTTTTACATTACCTCCAGCAATGCATGGAGGCTTCAATTTCTCTACATCCTCACCAATGCTTGTTATATATACTTACTAATTTAAGCATTCTAGCAGGGGGCAAAGTAGTATCTTATTATGGTTTTGGCTTCTATTTTCCTAATAGTTAAGGATGTGGAGCATCTCTTCATGTGATTATTGACCATTTGTATATATTTTTTTGGAAAATGTCTGTTAAAATCCTTTGTCAATTTTTTGATTGGGTAATTGGTATTTTTATTGTGTAGTTGTAAGCATTCTTTATATATTCTGGATAAGTCCCTATCATACATATATGATATACATCATATTTGCATTTTATAAACAAAAGATTTACAAATACATTCTTTCATTCTCTGGGTTGTCTTTTCAGTTTCTTAATGGTGCCCTTTAAGACACAAATTTTTTATTTTAGTAAAGTCCAGTTTATCTGGACTTTACGATTTTGGGGTCAATTAGGCTTTTGACGGCATAGGAAAGAAATCATAGCCTGATCCAAGGTCATGAAGATTTACCCTATATTTTCTGCTAACAGTTACAGATTTAGCTCTTATATTTTGGCCTGTGATATATCTTGAGTTCATCTTTTGTTTATGCCATGAGGATGGGGTCCAACTCTTGTTCTTTTGTAAGTGGATAACCAATAGTTCTAGCATCCTTTCTTTTTTTAAAAGTTTAATTAAAAATTTAAGATCCATAAATTAAGAAATCAACACTTTAGCATTTCCCTTTCAATGCAGTTACATGATTGCCTTTTCAATTTGTTCAAATAATTTTTTCTTTTATGTCTAGTTGACATGTAATAATTGTACATGTTCATGGGATATAGTGTGATATTTCCATACATGTATATAATATGTAATGATCAAATCTGGGTAGTTAGCATATCCATTATTTCAAACACTTATCATTTCTTTATGTCATGAATGTTCAAAATCCTCTCTTCTACCATTTTGAAAATATATATTAGACTGACAGGGATCTGGCAAGATGGCCAAATAGAAACAGCTCCAGTCTGCAGCTCCCAGGAAAACCAACACAGAAGATGGGTGATTTCTGCATTTCCAACTGAGGTACACTGTTCATCTCATTTGGACTTGTTAGTCAGTGGGTGCAGCCCATGGAGGGCAAGCAGAAGCTGGGTGGGATGTTGCCTCACCCGAGAAGTGAAGGGGGCTGAGGAACACTCTCCCCTAGCCAAGGGAAGCCATGAGGGACTGTGCTGCGAGGGACAGTGCTATCTGGCCCAGATACTATGCTTTTCCCATGGTTTTTGCAACCCACAGACCAGGAGATTCCCTCGGGTGTCTACACAACCAGGACCTTGGGTTTCAAGCACAAAACTGGGCGACTGGGCAAACACGGAGCTAGCTGCAGGAGTTTTTTTTTTCGTACCCCAGTGGTGCTTGAACCCAAGTGAAACAGAACTGTTCACTTCCCTGGAAAGGGAGCTGAAGCCAGGAAGCCAAGTGGTCCTGCTCAGTGGGTCCCACCCCCATGGAGCCTAGCAAGCTAATATCCATTGGCTTGAAATTCTCACTGCCAGCACAGCAGTCTGAAGTCAACCTGGGATGCTAGAGCTTGGTGGAGAGAGGGATGTCTGCCATTACTGAGGCTTGAGTAGGTAGTTTTCCCCTCACAGTGTAAACAAAGCCACCAGGAAGTTCAGACTGGGTGGAACCCACCACAGCTTGGCAAAGCAGCTGTAGCCAGACTGCCTCTCTAGATTCCTCCTCACTGGGCAGGGCATCTCTGAAAGAAAGTCAGCAGCCCCAGTCAGGGGCTTATACATAAAACTCACATCTCCCTGTGACAGAGCGCTTTGGGAAAGGGGTGGCTGTGGGCACAGCTTCAGCAGACTTAAACATTCCTGCTTGCTGGCTCTGAAGAGAATAGCAGATCTCCCAACACAGCACTCAAGCTCTGCTAAGGGATAGTCTGCCTCTTCAAGAGGGTCCCTGACACCCATACCTCCTGACTGGGAGACACCTCCCAGCAGGGGTCAACAGACACCTCATATGGGAGAGCTCTGGCTGGCATCTGGCGGGTGCCCCCTGAAGATGAAGTTTCCAGAGGAAGGAGCAGGAAGCAATCTTTGCTGTTCTTCAGGCTCTGCTGGTGATACCCAGGCAAACAGGGTTTGGAGCGGACCTCCAGCAAACTCCAGCAGATCAGCAGAGGGGCCTGACCGTTAGAAGGAAAACTAACAAACCGAAAGCAAAAACATTAATGTCAACAAAAAGGACGCCCATGCAAAAACCCCATCCAAATGTCATTAGCATCAAAGATCAAAGGTAGATAAATCCATGCAGATGAGGAAAAACCAGCACAAAAATGCTGAAAATTCCAAAAATCAGAACACTTTTTCTCCTCCAAAGGATCACAACTCCTTCCCACCAAGGGAACAAAACTGGATGGAGAATGAGTTTGACAAATTGACAGAAGTAGACTGCAGAAGGTGGGTAATAACAAATTCCTCTGAGCTAAAAGAGCATGTTCTAACCCAATGCAAGGAAGCTAAGAACCTTGAAAAAAGGTTACAAGAACTGCTAAGTTTAGAGAAGAACATAAATGACCTGATGGAGCTGAAAAACACAGCACGAGAACTTCGTGAAGCATACACAAGTATCAATAGCTGAATAGATCAAGCAGAAGAAAGGATATCAGAGATTGAACACCAACTTAATGAAATAAAGCATGAAGACAAGATTAGAGAAAAAAGAATGAAAAGGAACAAATAAAACCTCCAAGAAATATGGGATTATGTGAAAAGACCAAACCTACGATTGATTAGTGTACCTGAAAGTGACAAAGTGAATGGAACCAAGTTGGAAAACACACTTCAGGATACCATTCAGGAGAACTTCCCCAGCCTAGCAAGACAGGCCAACATTCAAATTCAGGAAATACAGAGACCACTATAAAGACACTCCCGAGAAGAGCAACCCCAAGACACATAATTGTCAGATTCACCAAGGTTGAAATGAAGGAAAAAATGTTAAGGTCAGCCAGAAAGGTCAGGTTACCTACAAAGGGAAGCCCATCAGACTAACAGTGATCTTTCTGCAGAAATCCTACAATGCAGAAGAGAATGGGGGACCAACGTTCAGCACTCTTAAAGAGAAGAATTTTCAACCCGGAATTTCATATCCAGCCAAACTAAGCTTCATAAGCAAAGGAGAAATAAAATCCCTAACAGACAAGCAAATGCTGAGAGATTTTGTCACCTGCCTTATAAGAGCTCCTGATGGAGGCACTAAATATGGAAAGGAAAAACTGGTACCAGCTGCTGCAAAAACATACCAAAAGATAAAGACCAATGACACCATGAAGAAACTGCATCAACTAATGTGCAAAATAACCAGCCAGCATCATGATGACAGGATCAAATTCACACATAACAATATTAACCTTAAATGTAAATGGCCTTAATGCCCCCAGTGAAAAGACACAGCATGGCAAATTGGATACAGAGTCAAGACCCATCAGTGTGGTGTATTCAGGAGACACATCTCATGTGCAAAGACACAAATAGGCTCAAAATAAAGGGATATAGGAATATTTACCAAGCAAATGAAGAGTGAGAAAAAAAAAAAAAAAAAAAGGCAGGGGTTGCAATCCTAGTCTCTGATAAAACAGACTTTAAACCAACAAAGATCAAAAAAGACAAAGAAGACCGTGACATAATGGTAAAGACCATGACACAATGCAAGAAGAAGAGCTAACTATCCTAAATATACATGTATCCAATACAGGAGCACCCAGATTCATAAAGCAAGTTCTTACGGACCTACAAAGGACTTAGACTCCCCACACAATAATAGTGGGAGACTTTAACACCCCACTGTCAATATTAGACAGATCAACGGGACAGAAAATTACCAAGGATATTCAGGACTTGAACTCAGCTCTGGACAAAGCAAACCTAATAGACATCTACAGAACTCTTCACCCCAAATCAAGAGAATATACATTCTTTTCAACACATCACACTTATTCTAAAATTGACCACATAATTGGAAGTAAAACACTCCTCAGCAAATGCAAAAGAACGGTAATCATAACAGTCTCTCAGACCACAGTGCAATCAAATTACAACTCAGGATTAAGAAACTCACTCAAAACTGCACAACTATGTGGAAACTGAAAAATCTGCTCCTGAATGACTACTGGGTAAACAACCAAATTAAGGCAGAAATAAATAAGTTCTTTGAATCAAATGAGAACAAAGACACAAGGTACCAGAATCTCTGGGACACAGCTAAAGCGGTGTGTAGAGGGAAATTTGCAGCACTCAATGCCCACATTAGAAAGCAGGAAAGATCTAAAATTGACACTCTAACATGACAATGAAAAGAACTAGAGAAGCAAAGCAAACAAATTCAAAAGCTAACAGAAGACAAGAAATAACTAAGATCAGAGCAGAACTGAAAGAGATAGAGACACAAAAAAATCTTCAAAAAATCAATGAATCCAGGAGCTGGTTTTTTGAAGAGATCAACAAAATAGATAGACCACTAGCCAGACTAATAAAGAAGAAAAGAGAGAAGAATCAAATAGACAAAATAAAAAATGATGAAGGAGATATCACCACTTATCCCACAGAAATGCAAGCTACCATCAGAGAATACTATAAACACCTCTACGCAAATAAACTAGAAAATCCAGAAGAAATGGATAAATTCCTGGACACATGCACCCTCCCAAGACTAGACCAGCAAGAAGTCAAATCCCTGAACAGACCAATAATAAGTTCTGAAATTGAGGCAGTGATTAATAGCCTACCAAACAAAAAAAAGCCCAGGACCAGATGGATTCACAGCCGAATTCTACCAGAGGTACAAAGAAGATCTGGCACCATTCCTTCTGAAACTATTCCAAACAACAGAAAAAGAGAGACTCCACCCTAACTCTTTTAATGAGGCCAGCATCATCCTGATACCAAAGCCTGGCAGAGACACAACAAAAAAAAAGAACATTTCAGGCCAATATCCCTGATGAACATCAGTGCAAAAATCCCCAATAAAATACTGGCTAAAGGAATCCAGCAGCACATCAAAAAGCTTATCCACCAAAAATCAAGTTGGCTTCATCCCTGGGATGCAAGGCTGGTTCAACATATGCAAGTTAATAAATGTAATCCATCACATAAACAGAACCAATGACAAAACCCAAATGATTATTTCAATAGATACAGAAAAGGCCTTTGATAAAATTCAACACCCCTTCATGCTAAAAACTCTCAATAAACTAGGTATTGATGGAGCATATCTCAAAATAACAAGAGGTATTCATGACAAACCCATAGCTAATATCATGCCAAATGGGCAAGAGCTGGAAGCTTTCCCTTTGAAAACCAGCACAAGACAAGGACGCCCTCTCTTACCACTTCTATTCAACACAGTATTGTAAGTTCTGGCCAGGGCAATCAGGCAAGAGAAAGAAATAAAGAGTATTCAAATAGGAAGATAGGAAGTCAAATTGTCCCTGTTTGCAGATGACATGATTGTATATTTAGAAAACCCCATCATCTCAGCCCCAAAACTCCTTAAGCTGATAAGCAACTTCAGCCAAGTCTCAGGATACAAAATCAATGTGCAAAAACCACAAGCATTCCTATACACCAATAATAGACAGAGAGCCAAATCATGAGTGAACTCCCATTTACGATTGTTACAAAGAGAATAAAGTACCTAGGAATACAACTGACAAGGGACATGAAGGACTTCTTCCAGGAGAACTACGAATCACTACTCAAGAAAATAAGAGAGGACACAAACAAATGGAAAAACATTCCATGCTCATGGATAGGAAGAATGAATATCATGAAAATGGGCATACTGCCCAAAGTAATATACAGATTCAATGCTATTCCCATCAAGCTACCATTGGCTTTCTTCACAGAATTAGAAAATAACTTTAAATTTCATATGGAACCAAAAGTAACACTGTATAGCCAAGAAAATCCTAAACAAAAAGAACAAAGCTGGAGGCATCATGCTACCTGACTTCAAATTATACTACAAGGCTACAGAAACCAAAACAGCATGTACTGGTGCCAAAACAAATATATAGACCAATGGAACAGAATAGAGACCTCAGAAATAACACCACACAGCTACAACCATCTGATCTTTGACAAACCTGACAAAAACAAGCAATGGGGAAAGGATTCTCTATTTGATAAATGGTGTTGCGAAAACTGACCAGCCATATGCAGAAAGCTGAAACTGGATCCCTTCCTTACACCTTATACAAAAATTAACTCAAGATGGATTAAAGACATAATGTAAGACCTAAAACCCTAGAAAAAAACCCCAGGCAATACCATTCAGGACAGAGGCATGGGCAAAGACTTCATGACTAAAACAACAAAAGCAATGACAACGAAAGCCAAAATCAACAGATGGAATCTAATTAAACTAGAGAGCTTGTGCATAGCAAAAGAAACTCATCAGAGTGAACAGGCAACCTACAGAATGGGAGAAAAGTATTGCAATCTATCCATCTGACAAAGGGCTAATATCCAGAATTTACAATGAATTTAAACAAATTTACAAGAAAAAAACAATCCTCTCAAAAAACTGGGCCAAGGATATGAACAGACACTTCTCCAGAGAAGACATTTATGTGGCCAACAAACACATAAAAAAAGCTCATCATCACTGGTCATTAGAGAAGTGCAAATCAAAACCACAAGGAGATACCATCTCATATCAGTTAGAATGGTGATCATTACAAAGTCAGGAAAACAACAGATGCTGGAGAGGATGTGAAGAAACAGGAATGCTTTTACACTGTTGGTGGGAGGGCAAATTAGTTTATCCATTGTGGAAGACAGTGTGGCAATTCCTTAAGGATCTAGGACCAGAAATACCATTTGACCAAGCAATCCAACTACTGGGTATATACCCAAAGGATTATAAATCATTCTACTATAAAGATACATGCACACATATATTTATTGCAGTACTATTTAGGATAGCAAACACTTGGAACCAACTCAAATGCCCATCAATGACAGACTGGATAAAGAAAATGTGGCAAAAATACACCATGGGATACCATACAGCCATAAAAAGGATGAGTTCGTGTCCTTTGCAGGGATACAGAAGAAGCTGGAAACCATGATTCTCAGCAAAGTAACACAGGAACAGAAAACCAAACACCACGTGTTCTCACTCATAAGTGGGAGCTGAACAATGATAACACATGGACACGGGGAGGGAAACATCACACACCTGGGCATGTCAAGGGGTAGGGGGCAAGGGGAGGGGTAGCATTAGGAGAAATTGCTAATGCATGTGGGGCTTAAAACCTAGATGATGGGTTGATGGGTGTAGCAAATCACCATGGCACATGTATACCTATGTAACAAACCTGAACATTCAGCACATGTATCCCAGAACTTAAAGTATAATAAAGAAAAAAAATGTAAAAAACCACAAATGAACAAAAAAAGAAAATATAAACTAAATTATCATTAACCATATTCACCTAACAGTGCTACAGAACACTAGAACTTATTCCTTCTGTCTAGCTGTCATTTTATATCCATTAAGCAACCTCTCCTTAGCCTCCTCCCACTCCAATCCTTCTTAGCCTCTAATAACCACTATTCTACTCTTTACTTCCACAAGCTCAATTTAACTGTTTCCTGAAAAGACCACTCTCTGCTCATTGAGTTGTCTTGGTTCCTTCATCAAAAATCAATGAACCATAAATGTAAAGGTTTATTTCTGAACTCTCAATTCTATTCTATTGATCTACGTCTATCCTCAGCAAGTATCACACTGTCTTGATTACTATAGCTTTGTAGTAAGTTTTGAAGTTGAAAAATGTAAGTTCTATAGTTTTGTTCTTCTTTTTCAAGATTGTTTTGACTCTTCTGCATCTCCTTCATTTCTATATGAATATTTGGATGAGTTTGCCAATTTCTGTAAAAAAAAAAATCCATCTGGGTTTTTTAATCAAGATTTTGTTGAATCCAAGATCAATTTGGGAAGTACTGCCATTTTAACAATAGTAAGCCTACTGATCTATGCACATGCATCTGCTTTGTTGAATATATTCATTGGAAATTCTTCTCCAGCAATTCTGTTCCACAGTTTACTTTCATTCACTTCAAATTATTTCATATTCATCTGCTAACAGATTTTAAAACTTTAATACTTTGAGAATAATCATATAGTATTTTCATGACATCTCTACTTATAATTTTTCATTTTTATTGAGTGTCCACCATGTTCTCTGCATGTTGTTAAGCATTCCTGATTTTAGTAATAAGTCTTCTCATTCTTCTGGTCTAGTTAAAGGTTTGTTGATTTTGTCGATCTTTTAAAAGAATCAACTTTTAGTTTCATTGATTTTTTTTTGTATTTCCTATTCCCTAGTTCATTAATTTCTGCTCTAATCTTTATTATTTCCTTCCTTCTGCCTGCTCTAGGTTTAGTTGGCTCTTTTTTCCCCAGTGTCTAAACGTGGAAAGTAAGGCTATTGACTTGAGATCTTTCTTCTCTTTTGATGTAGGCATTTATAGCTATAAATTTTCCTCTAATAGCTGCTTTAGCTGCATCCCATCAGTTGATAGACTGTGTTTCATTTTCATTCATCTCAAATTATTTTCTAATTTTCTTGTAATTTCTCATTTGATCTACTGGTTATTTAGGCATATAAGTTCATTTAAGTGTAGAGTTCAATAATTTAATTATGGAAGGGAAAAATTCCAAATTCTCTGCAAATCAAAACCACAATGTGATACCATCTCACACCAGTCAGAACAGCTATTCCTGGAATGTCAAAAAATAACAGATGCTGGCAGGTTTGCTAATATGGTTTGGCCGTGTGCCCACCCAAATTTCATCTTGAATTGTAACTCCCACAATTCCCACATGTTGTGGGAGAGACTCTGTGGGAGGTGATTAAATTACAGGGGTGGGTCTTTCCTGCGCTGTTCTTGTGATAGTGAATGAGTCTCACGAGGTCTGATGGTTTTAAACATGGAAGTTTCTCTTCACAAACTCTTTCTTTGCCTGCCATCATCCACATAAGATGTAACATGCTCCTCCTTGCCTTCCACCATGATTGTGAGGCTTCCCCAGCCACATGCAACTGTGAGTTCTCCATTAAACCTCTTTCCTTTGCAAATCACCCTGTCTCAAATATGCCTTTATTAGCAGGGGGAAAATGGACTAATATAGTTGTGGAGTAAAGGGAACACTTAAACACTGTTGCGGAGAGTATAAATTAGTTCAACCATTTTGGAAAGCAGTGTGGTGATTCCTCAAACAGCTAAAAACAGAAATACCACTTGAACTAACCATCCCATTACTGGGTATATACCCAAAGGAATATAAATCATCCTATCATAAAGACAGATGTACATGTAAGTTCACTGTAGCACTGTTCACAATAGCAAAGACGTGGAATCAACCTACATGACTGATTGGATAAAGAAAATGTGGTAAATATGGCCAGATGTGGTAGCTCACACCTGTAATCCCAGAACTTTGGGAGGCCGAGGCAGGTAGATCACCTGAGGTCAGGAGTTTGAGATCAGCCTGGCCAACATGGTGAAACCTTGTTTCTAATAAAAATACAAAAATTAGCTGGGCATGGGGGCACACACCTATAATCCCAGATACTTGGGAGGCTGAGGCAGGAGAATCACTTGAACTTAAGAGGTGGAGATTGCAGTGAGCCAAGATCATGCCACTGCACTCCAGCCTGGTTGACAGAGCAAGAATCTGTCTAAAAAAATGTGGTAAACATACACCATGGAATATTATGCAGCCACACAAAGAATGAGATCATGTCCTTTGTAGGAACATGGAAGGAGCAAGAGGTCATTATTCTTAGCAAACTAACACAGGAACAGAAAACCAGGTACCACATGTTCTCACTTATAAGTGGGAGCTAAATAGTGAGAACCTACGGAAGAAAGAGAGTACAACAGACACTGGGGCCTACCTGACGTAAGAGAATGAGAGAAGGGAGAGGATTAGAAGAAAAAAACTATTGGGTACCAGGCTTAGTATCTGGGTGTTGAAATAATTTGTACAACAAACTCTCGTGACAGAAGTTTACCTACATAACAAACCTGCACATGTAACCCTGAACCTAAAATAAACATTTTTTTAAAAAAGAAAAACATCAATTTGTTATCTCCTAGGTTTTGATTTTTTGTTATTGAGTCATTTGGATTCAGCAAATAAATGTACTTGCTGAACTTATTTAGTTCATTTCCACTTCTACACCTTTGTACCTGCTCCTCCAGCTTTAATATGCACATAGGTTGTCTCGGAATTTTGCCAAAATGCAGATTCTGTAGGTCTGGTGCAGGCCCTGAGATTTCACATTTATTACAAATTCCCAAGTGCTGCTGATTCTGATGTTGCTAGTTTGGTGAATCCTTTTGATTAGGAAGGCTCTATGCAACTACTTGGAATGCCCTTCTCAATTATTGTGATTAGGCTCAAAATGGTCCTTTCCCCAAAAGCTCCTGCACTCTGTCCCTCTATATATCCTTTTCTAGAATCTCTAACATCCTTCTCATACCCTTTATTTGTACTTGCCCTATTCTTTTAATCATTTCTTTATATAGTATTTTCTGCCAAAGGACCATGAGACTAAGGAAAGCAGCGTTTCCTTCTCTTCATGACTTTGTGCCTCAGTGTCTGAGGGTTCAGACTAGTTGCTTATTAACTATTCTCTGAATGGATTATAATAGCTAACACTTTTTTTCCTACAAAAGAAAGAGGTGTATTGGACTTACAGTTCCACATTACTGGGGAGAACTCACAATTTGGGCAGAAGGCAAAGAGAAGCAAATCACATCTTACATGGATGGCAGCAGGCAAAGAGAGGTCTTGTGCAGAGAAACTCCCATTTTTAAAACCATCAGATCTCATGACACCCATTCATATAGAAGCTAACACTTTTTTTTTTCTTTTTTAAACATTAGTTAATTTTATTTTGAACTTTTTTAAATATTTTAAGTTCTAGGGTACATGTGCACAATGTGCAGGTTTGTTACATATGTATACATGTGAAGCTAACACTTTTTGTTTGTCAACTACATGCCAGTACAGTGTCAAGTGCTCTGCAGATGTCATCTCATTTAATCATCACACCAGCCCTATGAGGAAGGTCTCATTATTATCCTCATTTTGCATACGGGCACTGAAAATCTTATTTGTGTTCATGATTAGCTTAATTTGTTTCTGATTCTTTTAGAAAATTAACTCAATCTAATTTAACTACACAGAACAAATCTGTGGGGGAATCTAATATATGCTGCATTTTATTTGCATGTATTATGACAGCCAAATCAAAAACAGAGAAACAGCAAAATACTGTTTCCTTTTATGCCTGCATGGGATACTGAAACAGGTGGACAGCAACATTGATGCTATTTTTCTTGCCCTGCCCTCACCTGTGGTCAGTGTGTTCCTGTGTGGTCAGTGCATTTGTCTCCAGCTGGGTTTCCTGCCTTCAGCTTCCTCTCTTCTATGCATCCTCTAAAATATGGATTAGGTCATGCCACTGCCTACAATTTTCTCTGACTTATAGGTGCCCTATAAGATAATGTCTAAACTCCCTAAGGCAGGTTAAAATTTTCCTCTCAGCAAATTGTCTAGCATCTCCTCCTTCTATCTCCTTTATACACACTATACTTCTTGAGTCTAGAATGACTAGTATTTCCCCAGACATGGCAAGCTTTTACTTCTTCGAGTCTTGCACATTTTCTTCCCACTGCCTTCAGTATCCTTCCTCCCTGACCTGACATGTCCCTTGCCAACTCATCCTTTAGGACCCAGCTCCTACCAGCTCCCCTGAAAAATGGTCTCAGCTCCACTCTGTGCTCCAGACTTTTCCCTCTGTGTTTCCTTAGAATTATACACATACCTCTGATATCATATGAGTAGTTGCCACATTTTATCATACTAAAATATGTATCTATTCATATATTTTCATCAAAAGCGGTGAGCTCCTCCAGGGCTAGAAATGTCTTATCCTTTTATTTCCAGGACCAAACACAAAAATTAGGACTCAATGGGTATCGTTGAGTAAAAAAATTTGGTTAAAATATAAGTGGATTGGGACTAAGACACCAACTTTATCTACAACTAGAGCTCTTTCCCATTCATTACCAAAGCTCTCCAAGTGTCTAATTTCTATGGCAAGTATCACATCTGCTTTGAATTAGAGTTATGTTTGTGCATGAAATTGTGAGTTCCTCTAAAGGGCTGGAGTTACAGCACATTCATCTTTGTATCTCTCGGCTCACATAGGGAGTGTCTTGCACACAGAAACCATTCCATGAAGGTCTGCAGAACTGAAATAAGCTTAACTAGATTCACAGGTTTTAGCCAAGTTATTATAAAGCCTCCCACTACTCTGGGGAAACAATTATCTTCAATTGAGGGATAGGAGTGAGGGATCTATTGCAATGCTGTTTGATGTTTCACACTCTCACATTCCCATGGCAAGAGACATCTTTGAAACAGATGGGTGTACTGCCTACTCTGATTACATCAGTCAACACCCGAACCAGATAACAGCTATACAATGAATGTGAAAAGAGAAGGAATCATTTTAGAATGCAGAAGTCAATTGCAGAAGTAGTAATGACTCAGAGAGCAATGCA
The DNA here is from genome assembly GCF_002776525.5 of Piliocolobus tephrosceles. Classification (NCBI taxonomy): domain Eukaryota; kingdom Metazoa; phylum Chordata; class Mammalia; order Primates; family Cercopithecidae; genus Piliocolobus; species Piliocolobus tephrosceles. Next base: position 69,454,776 of record NC_045435.1, on the reverse strand, counting down.
CTTGAATTTGAAACAGTGTTCATAGCTCCATTCTGTTTATCTTTTGTCGTATCATAAATGAATCTGTAGATGAACATGTGAGCATGGCTCTCTTGATGATTTCTTCACATTGCAGCCTCAGACTCACTCTTTTTCTCACCATTCTGCAAGCATTTACTGAGCATCAACTAAGCATGAAGCACTCTGCTATGTACCACTACAATAAAAGATTAGGTAGGGGAAATATAGAATCAAAAAACTTTATTGGGTACCTAAAACTAATTTTCAATTGCAAATGCAAAAAAAAAATCATATGCAAATGGCCAGTGTAACACCTGTAACTGCTTTAGTTCATATGGGGTTTTTAATTCAAATTTGCTGTTGGATACTGCAAAATCAATAGCTTAGATAATGATTCTAATGGTTATACATTATCAACATTTGCAGCTCTAAGACAGTGATAATTGATATTAATGTAACTATTCCTAGGACGAAGACAAATATTAATATGGCCACTGCTTTCTTCACCAAACTCATCTCCTTCCACGCTTCTGATTTTTTCCATATACCTCAGCCACACTGGTCTTTTTTAAAAAATTATTATACTTTAAGTTATGGGATACATGTGCAGAACATGCAGGTTTGTTATACAGGTATACATGTGCCATGGCAGATGGTGGTTTGCTGCACCCATCAACATGTCATCTACATTAGGTATTACTCCTAGCCACACTGGACTTTCTTCAGAGTCTTGGAGACTTTCAGCTCATATGACAAAGCTTGCACATGCTGTTCCCTCTGCCTTGAACATCTTATCTCCCCTTCCCCATTTACATGAGTAACTCTATTTATCCTTCATGTACCAGAGAAGTGTCACTTTCTCAGAAAAGGTTTCCCTGACCAGACCAGGTCATATCCTCCTCTCACATCCTCCCAGCACCACAGACCTTTCCTTCAGAGCATTTATAGCAGTTACAATTTTGAAGTTGTTTTAAAAATCCTGTCCTTATTTGCTTTTCTGGCACCTCTACTAGACTATAAGTTCATGAAGATAGGGAGACAATTAATTTTTGTTTACTAGTGGCTTAGCAGAGTGAAGGAAACACAGGAGGTACTCAATTTCAAAACACTGTTGAATAAATTAATCTCAGCTCACTGCAACCTCCGCCTCCTGGGTTCAAGTGATTCTCGTGCCTCAGTCTTCCCAGGAGCTGGGGTTACAGATGCATGCCATCTTGCCCAGCTAGTTTTTTGTATTTTTAGTAGAGATGAAGTTTTACCATGTTGCCCAGGCTGGTCTCGAACTCTTGAGCTAAGGAAATCTGCCTACTTCAGCCTCCCAAAGTGTTAGGATTACAGGCATGAGCCACTGCACCTGGCCTGATTTGCCATTTCTATATTAGTAGTTGGAAATGATTCCATGTTTGCAGATGGATATAAAAATAGTTGAATTGAATGAAAAAAAAAAAACTGCAGAACAGGATTGCAGGAGGAGATTGTCAAATGAATATATTCAAAGATGTAGAGTCAAAGTGGATTCTGAAAACATGAAAAATTATAAACAAGATACCCTACATTCAAAGATACTATGGATAAATTATAGGAACTTTCCCAAAAGCTGTGATGGCAAAAAAAAAATATAACCCTCAGACCTTTGAAACGTTAAAAAAAAAAGAAAGCAGTGGTATAACGCAACCATCTTCACATTTATGGCAGAAATGTAGACTCCTCCTAGAATGAATCTGAAAGCCACAGGAGCATGTAGCTACTTTAGAGATCAGTCAAAACTCTAACTGAATCTACCCTGGAGATTACACCTACCGATGTGAACTATGGACGAAGTGCATCAGTTATGTATGCAAGAGTGAAGTGAGGGTGTGCATGTGGAAATGAAACATTGTGATTAATACACCTGTCAGAAATTAGAATGCTATGCCAGTTGGTGATTTGCCTTAAGCTTATCTCCCGGAGAGCTCATGTTGCAAAAGATGCCAGTTGTTCTACTTGACACCACCATTTGTTTTTGGTGGACCACCTAGAATTGGGTGTTAGACTCAGCTCTGCATTGAAATAAGTAAGAAAGTGTTCCTTTTTTAGGCTCAAAGGGGCCCGTGAGCCAGCATATGATGGGTATGTTCAGGTGGAATACTTAGATCAATGACAAAACTCTCCTTTATGAAAGCTTGTTGAGAACTCTTGGCTACGGGTGGGTGAGTGTTTTCCAAATGTGACTTTCAGAGTCTGCAGGGACTTGGCGCAAAGGAACCTGGTTCCCTCAGCAATTACAGAACTTTTATAAAGAGTAGGCCTCAGAAAATAAGCTTGTAGTCCGACGATTTCAATGCTCAGACAGGAAGCCATATAGGGTATTGCCATGATGTGAAGTCTCCACGCCCATGGGAACAGAATCTTGCCCTGAAATGACAGTCTGATCTGTTTCCCTTACTCAACCGTATCCTCCATTCTTTCCTAATTCCTGGTATAATGTGCCCTCCTTGCTCTATAAGTGATGGGCTCCTCTGCAATGTGGTTCTTATAAAGAGCTTTTGATTAATTAAGGAAGAGACAGTGAGGCTTGGGTAATCAGTCATGCAATTCACCTGTTCATAACCAATTTCACGCCTGCTCTCACCCTCTCAATGGCACATGGTCAGCTTCTCAAAGGTCTGGGGTGAATTTTCACACATGGGGTCTGCAGAAAATCCTCTGCATATTATGTTAGTGGTAATGTAGTTACTCAACTATATAATACTTAGTGGAATGTGTTTCATCCCAAAGGATAAAATAGAAAAATTCCTCTGGAATAAAATTTGGCAATATTAATCAAGCATCAGGAAATGATCAAAAACTTTCACACAGCATTAACACTTTGCTCTTTAAAATCCCTAAGGAAATAACTGACAAAAACTATGTGCACAAAGATATTTATTATTGTGTTTTTTATTATAGCAAAGAAATGGAAAGAAATCAAGTAACAAATAGAGGAACTGTTAAATAAGATGTGGTACATCCACTTGTGGAAATTAAGCGATTATTGTTGAAGATAGTTACACCAAGACCAGGAAGCAAACTGAAAAAAAAAATGCTTAGGACTAATGTGAAAAAAACATCAGAACACAAAGTTAAATTTATATGCTGATCATAAATAATAAAATATACACATGATAAAATACAAGAAGGAAGTATATTAAATTGTTCCCGGGGGGGGGGGATTTAAATTGTGGGGTTGTTGTCTGTTTTTATCATCACCTTTAATACAGTCTAGTGAGTATGCTTGTTTTTTAAAAAAGAGCTTTACAGAGATATAATTCACATATCAAAATGTTCACTATTTTAAAATATACAACCTAGTGTTTTTTAGCATATTCACAGAGCTGTGCAAACATCACCACTCTCTAATCCCAGAATGTTTTCATCATCCCTAAAAGAAACTTGGTATCCGTTAGTCATCACTCCCTATTTTGTTCTCCCCTTAGCCTGTGGCAACCACTAGTTTATTTTCAGTCTGTACAGACTTGCCTAGTCTGAAGATCCCAAATAAGCGGAATCATACAATGTGGTCTTTGGGGTTGACTTCTTTCATTTAGCATAAGGTTTTCAAGGTTCATTCATATTGTAGTATATATCGATGCTTAATTTCTTTTATGTCAAATAATATTCCATTTATTGGATATACCACAGTTTATTGATCCGTTCACCAGGTGATGGACGTTTTGGTTATTTCCACTTGTAGGCTATTATAAATAATGCTGCTAGAAACATTCAGTTACAGGTGATTGTTTTCATTTACTACAGGTATACATCTAGGAGCAGAATTGTTGGGTCATAAGTGTTTAACTTTTTAATGTATTGCCAACCCCTTTTTCAAAGTGGTGGCACCATTTTATGATCCTGCCAGCGATGTGTGAAATTTCTGTATCTTGGCTTTGCGTGGGAAACAGTTAAATGAAAATTTCCTGAGAAAGTACAATGATGGTTAGCAAAGGCTTGGGAGGGTAGTAGGGAAAGGGGGATAAGGAGAGGATAGTTAATGGGTACAAAAATACAATTAGACAAAAGGAATAAGATCTAGTGTTAGGTAGGAAAATAGAGTGACTATAGTTAACAATAATTTATTGTATATTTCAAAATAACTCAAAGAGGGAAACTGCAATGTTCCAACACAAAGAAATAATAAATGCTTGAGGTGATGGATACCCCAATTACCTTGATTTGATCATTACACACTGTATGTTTGTATCAAAATATCACATATACCCCATAAATATGGACAACTATTATGTGTCCATAACTAAAAATGCAAAATTATATTTAAAAAATCATTTCATGACACAAATCAAAGCTTTGAACTTGCACCCTTTGTAGACTTATAGTCAAATTGTAACTACTCAAGTGGAACAGAACCCATAACTTCCCTGTCCTTCCCTCCTCCCAGCTGCTAAGAAAATAACAGAAACTCATATGGCCCGGTGGTACACTTGGATTGCCTGGGAAGGGAACATAAAACCAACCCTGGAAGGATACTCCAGTTACCCAGGCAACATGGAATTTACATGAATGTGCACAAAACAAGCCCTATTTAAAATAAATACACAATCATACATCTACCTTGGAGCAAGAATCAGCAAACAGATAAATAAAAACAAGAACAAAAATAAAACTGTATGATTAGAACCATAAGGACTTCTGATAAACCTATGACTGAGATAGTAAATTGAATATATTTAAAATTATTAAAGGGATAAAAGGAGTAGAAAACAAAAGGAGAGAACACAATGCACAAATCAACATCCAGCATATTTGAAAAATAATCCGGTAGAAAGACAGATTCCCAGCAATGTGACGAGAATGGGGGGTGAAAAGAGAGGAAAAAGCCATCTGGGCTTATTAAAACTAAAACTCAGTGGCTGTGTTTTAGTTTCATGGCATTAAGAAACACAATACACTTCTTAGTAAATGGTATTGTACTTAAATACTTATGCTCTTATTCTAAATAACTCCAACAGCTGTATTTCTTCAACCTTTGGCAATGAGTTCTATAATTAGTGTGTGGTAATAGATCCTGGATCAGAAGTCAGAAAAGCATAACCAGGTGTCCTTGCCACTTAGTCCCTCATGCTTTGGGGACCACATATCTCTGAAGATGCTGCTTCATTTCTTATAATGGTCCGCTTTGTCTTAGCTCTGAATACTATCAGCTGAATTCAACTTATTCCCTCCTTACTATTTTCTATAACAACCAAAAATAAATAAATAAGGCATAGATGCTGCTCTGTTCTTAAATGTTTTCTGCTTTCAGAAACTGGCACCCATTTTCCCAACTTAGAAATGTATTATTCAGCTTTCTATTTCAGAAATTTTCATATTTTGCAATCAATGGATTCTTCAGTGACAGTGATCTGTGCTGTGTATAGTAATTTATAGCCCTTTCTGGCTATTCAGGTATTTGTCATGCATTCCAACAGAACTATTTTACTATTTCAAAGTGTGAATGCTCCCACTTTGTGTCTTACTCCCTTTTTCCCCAGAGTCATTCTGGCCATTTGCTTTGTGCTCCCCTAGAAAACAGAAAGCTGGCTATTTAAGAAACTTGTGTTGCTTGCGAATGCACGACATATATTTTCACTTTAGAGAAAACCTAAATGTCTCAAACATTAATTTTTGGACAAACTAAAGTTGACTCATGAACAGGATTCTCAGTATTCACATTTTTACTTTATGTTCTTTACAAATGTCTCCAATTTAAATTAACAGCTCCTCAGACTCATGGTCCTTACACTCTGGGAACAAAATACGTTCTTACTCTTCAAAAATGCCAAATTCCTCAAAAGTTATATTTCATACCTTTGCCCCAGATACTTCGGAAAAAGAATTTCGTTTTATATTTTAAAATAAAAATTCTTATTAGAAACCCAAGCACAGAAACTTATCATGTGCCAAAGATTGAACACTTAAGGTGTTGAAAATCTTACTATCTATATTTAAGTTTATTGAAGAACACTTTGCCCATGGGGGCAGCCAGATCTGGTATTAGGAGGCCTTTGGAAACTCCCCCTGCTATAAAATCATTGGAAGTCACTAAGCTTTTCTACTCACAACTGAGTCTTTTCTGAACCCAACAAGAAGTGATCCTATTCTGTCGGATCAGGGTCTGGGTCCTCATGAATCACTTCCTTTGTTGTTGCTGTGAATGCATGTGTTGGGCCAACTTTATTGAGACCAAATTAGGGGCACCTGCATAATATACTACAATCAAACATAGTTACTTCAGTCCTCTGTGTAAAAATAACTATGTGAAGAACTTCCAGATCAGTGAAGAGCAAGGGCCTCTGAAAATCTGCTTATCCATAAAAGCAATAAGAACACTGACAAAAAGTTGTCAAAATCAACTTTTTCAAAACTGAACTCTGGAAATTAATTAATGAAATTAATTACTGCTCCTTTGCAACAACCCAAGGAGAATTTATGAAGAAGAATGGCTGACACTCAGTAAGAACAGTGAGTTTTGTGGCATTTTAACTTTCCCTAAACCCATCATGTTTGCCCCAATTTTATGGCAGCCTTGAGAACCAACAATACTATAATTGGGGTAGCAGCCACTAGAGGAGACAGAATGAGTTTAGAGCTCCCAAAGCATCATTCCTGGAGAATTTTCCAATTTTACCTGTTTGGCAACTCTTCAGAAATCCCCCTCTTACAGAGTATATTTATTTGACCTGATGCAGAGCTTTCTCAGTCCAAACAGCCTTTTCCATGGGGCATTTGCTGAAAACAATCGGTAGTCATTGTTTAACATCATAGCTGCCAGAGGTGAGGATATCAGTTGGGGCAAACAAAAGGCTAACTAAAAAATGGAAAAGGAAAAGCAGTAGAATGAAACCCCATAGGGAGTTTTGAACAGCTTTAATGTACTCCAGGGAATCTAGAAGACCACATGCATATGTGGGACTGTATGCATGCCCATCAAAGACTGGAGAGGGCCCTAATCTCTTATCTCTAGCTGATCTTGAGGCCCAAAGCAAACAGGAAGTGAAAGCTAAAGCAGGAAGGTAAAATGTCCCAGAACATTGAAGGCATGCCCAAATAGGTTCATAAAGCTAATCAGCAAGGGCTGGGAGATTTATTTGTTCAAGGCATTTAAGGACCTCTCTAGCTAATCATTAATTGACTACAAAGCTAACCAAACTGAGACTTCAGTAGCCACATGCAACAAAGAACACAAACTGTAAAGTAGTCATTTAGGAAAGTCACTAAACAAACAAATGGCAACAACAGTAAGAACAACAATACTAATAAGAAACCCTTAAAAACGTGAATCTGATTATAAGAGTTCCCATATTACATTATTTAAAATATCTAGTTTGTAGGAAAAATTATGAGAAACATAAAGAAACAGAAAAGTATGGCCTTTACACAGGGAAAAAAAAGTAAGTCAAAAAAGACTGTCCCTGAGGGGGCCTATACATTGGATTTAATAGGCAAAAACTAAATTAGCTCATCTGAAGAACTAAAGAACCCAATAACTAAAGACTTTTAAGAAAGTATGTGTATAATGTCTAACAAACAGATTGTCAATAGGGAAATCAGAAAATATAAATGAAAAACAAATAGAAATTCTGGAGTTGAAAAGTAATTAGTGGAAATGAAAAATTCATTAGTAGAGCTCAACAGTAGATACATGCTGTTGGAATAAAGAATCAAAAACTGGGAGATAAGTCAAAGTCAATTAAGATTATCCAGTCAAAAAGGGGAGGCAGAAAAGAATAAAATAAGACTAACAGAGCCACAGAGAACCATAGCACACCACTATATATTACCAATATATGCACAATGGGAGTCCCTAAAAGAGAGAAGAGAAAGTAGAAGAAAATTTTTGAAGAAATAATGGCTGAAAACTTCCATACTTGATGAAGAATGTCAATCTACATATCCTAGAAACTCAACAAACTCTGTAGGGCGAACTCAAATAGATCTACACTTGGCACATTATAATCAATTATAATTGTCTTTTATACTTACACACTTGGCACATTATAACCAAACTGTCAAAAGCCAAAGCCAAAGAAAGTGTTGAAAATTGCAAGAGAGAAGTGATTCATCATGTGCAATAATCTTCAATAAGACTAACAGCTGCTTTCTTAGGAACCATGGAGGTCAGAAGGCAGCAGGATGACATACTCAAACTGCAAAAAGAAAAAACACTGTCAACCAAGAATTCTATGTTTTACAAAATTTTTCTTGAAAAACAAAGAAATTGGCCAGGCATGGTGGCTAATGCCTATAATCTCAGCACTTTGGGAAGCTGAGGCAGGTGGATCACTTCAGGTCACAAGTTCTAGACCAGCCTGGTCAACATGGTGAAACCCCGTTTCTACTAAAAATACAAAAATTAGCTGGGCATGGTGGTGTGTGCTTATAATCCCAGCTACTGGGGAGGCTGAGGGAGGAGAATTGCTTGAATCCAGGAGGTAGAGGTTGCAGTGAGCTGAGATCACACCACTGTACTCCAGCCTAGGCAACAGAGTGAGAATCCATCTAAAAAAAAAAGAAAAAGAAAAAGAAATAAAAGAAAAGAAAAGGAAGAAATTAAAATGCTATTATATTTTGTCAAAAAGTGAGTTTCTTGCTAGCAGACCTCCCCTAAAAGAAATATTACAGGGAGTACTGCAGGCTGAAATGATGTAATACCAGACAGAAATTTAAAAGCACATGAAGATATAGAGAACACAAGAAAAAGTATCTACACAGGTAAACATAAAAGACAGTAAGAATAAAGTTCTTATTTGTAACACTTTTATCTCCTGATTTAAAAGATAACTGAAGCCTGGGTGCAGTGGCTCACACCTGTAACCCCAGCACTTTGGAAGGCTGAGGTGGGCAGATCACTTGAGGTCAGGAGTTTGAGACCAGCCTGGCCAACATAGTGAAATCCCATTTCTACTAAAAATACAAAAATTAGCCTGGCATCGTGGTGTGTGCCTGTAATCCCAGCTGCCTGGGAGGTTGAGACAGGCAAATCACCTGAACCTGGGAGGCAGAGGCTGCAGGGAGCCAATATCACACCACTGTACTCCAGCCTGGGCAACAGGGTGAGACTCCATCTCAATTATAAAACTATGTTTATGGCTTTATAATGTATAAAAAATGCCATTTGTATTATAATAATAGCACAAAGGAAAGGAGACGAAATGGGATTACATTTTAGCAAAATTGTATATACTTTTGAGATTAAATTGGTATTAATGCAAACAAGGGTTTTATACATTAAGATGTTGACTGTAATTCTTAGGGCAACCACTAAGAAAATAACTCAAAAATATATCACAAAAGAAACAATGGAATTAAAATAGTAAAGTAGAAAATATCTACTTAACATTAAAAAAAGTCAGTAAGGGAGGAATAGAGGGCAAAAGAGAATATGAGACATGGAAAGTAAATAGCAAAATGGTAGATATTGAGTCCTACCTTTTCAGTTATTATACTAATTACAAGCAAATAAAAACTCCAATCAAAAGGCAGATTCTGGCAGAATGAATTAAAAATATGTCTCAACTTGAAAGCAAAAGGATGCAAAAAGATACCTAGAAAAGAGTAACCAGAAGAGCCCTGGAGTAGCTACAGTATCAGAAAAAATATCAGTGGCTATTGTAAGAAAACAATATTTTATAACAAAAACATTAGCAGAGGCAAGTAAGGGTATTTTATAGTAATTACATGGTAAATCTATCAAGAACAGAATATATTTTTAAACATATATGCATCTAACAACAGAGCCCCACAATACATGAAGCAAAAACTAACAGAAATAAAGGAAGAAATAAACAATACAACAATAATAGCTGTAGACTTCAACATTGCACTTTTGATAACGGATAGAACAACTAGTCAGAAGACTGAAAAGTAGATGGAAGACATGAACAACACTATAAACTAAGCTAAGCTAGAACTAACGGATATCTATAGAACTCTTCACCCAAGAACAGCAGGACACACATTCTTCTCAAGTGCACAAGAAATATTTTCCATAATTAACTGTGTATTAGGCCATAGAGCAAACCTTAATATATTTAAAAGGGCTAAAATTATACAAACTATGTTCTCTAACCACAAGGAAAGAAAATTAGAGTCAATAATAGAAGAAAATTTGGAAGTTTTTAAATATGTAAAGATTAAACAACACACAGGTTTGGTATTTTATTTTAGATGGTGTTTTGCTTTTGTTGCCAAGACTGGAGTGCAATGGAGTGATCTCGGCTCACTGCAACCTCTGCCTCCCAGGTTCAAGTGATTATCTTGCCTCAGCCTCCCAAGTAGCTAGGATTACAGGCACCCGCCACCATGCTTGGATAATTTTTATATTTTTAGTAGAGACAAGGTTTCACCATCCTCAAATTCCTGACCTCAGATGATCCGCCCACCTCAGCCTCCCAAAGTGCTTGGATGGCATAAGCCACTGTGCCCAGCCCACACTCTTTCTTTAAAACTTTCGTTTTAGGTTCGGGGTACGTGTGCAGGTTTGTCATATAGATAAACTTGTGTCACAGGGGTTTGTTGTACAGATTATTTCAACAACACACTAAAATAGCCAATGGGTCAAAGAATAAATCAAAGGGAAATTAGTAAATACTTTGATAAGAATGCAAATGAAAAGACAACATATCAAAATTTACGGGATGGAGCCAGACAGACCAAGAGGGGAAAAAAAAACCTCAAATTACTAAATTAGAAATAAATGAGAAGCCATCACTACCACTGTCAAAGAAATGAAAGGAATTATAAAGGAATGGTATAAATAATTGTAGATCAAAACGTTAGATAACTTAGAGAAAAAAGATAGATTCCTAGAGAAACACACACTACTGAAATCAACTCAAGAGGAATTAGAAAGTCTGAATAACATGTAAAGAGATTGAATTACTAATACAAAATCTTCCACAAAAAAAGTCTCAGGGAAGGGTGGGACAATATGGCAGAATAGAAGCTATATTAGTCTGTTCTCACACAGCTATAAAGAACTACCTGAAACTGGGTAATTTATGGGAAAAAAAAAAAGAGGTTTAATTGACTCACAGTTCCACAGGCTATACAGGAAGCATGGTTGGGAGACCTCAGGAAACTTATGATCATGGCAGAAGGGCAAAGGGGAAGCAAGCATGTATTCACATGGCAGCAGGAGAGAGAGAGAGACAGTGAAGGGGGAAGTGCTATACATTTGCAAATAACCAGATCTCATGAGATCTCTATCACCAGAACAGCAAGGGGGAAGTCCACTCCCATTATTCAGTCACCTCCCATCAGGTCCTTTCTCCAACACTGAGAACTACAATTCAACTTGAGATTTGGGTGGAGACACAAAGCTATACCATTCAACCCCCAATGGGAACACCAGAATTTACCAACTATTTACAAACAGAAAAGCACCATCACAAGAACCAAAAATCAGGTGAGCAATCACAGTACCTGGTTTTAACTTCATATCATAGAAAGAAGCATTGAGGAGGGCAGAAGAGAAAGTCTTGAATTGCTAATGCCACCCCACCCTCATACCCAGGCAGCTGCTGTCTGGCACAGAGAGAGAATCAGTGCATTTTGGGGAGGGAGAGTGCAGCAACTGGGGAAGTTTACATTGAACTCAGTGCTGCCCTGTCACAGCAGAGAATAAAGTTGTGCTGGCCTTAGCTAGCACCAATGCATGAAGGGAGCATTTGGATCAGTCCTAGCCAGAGGGGAATTTTCCATCCCAGTGGTTGGAACTTACGTTTCTTGGCAAGCCTTGTCACCACAGGCTAAAGTGCTCTGGGGTCCTAGGTAAATTTGAAAGGCAGTCTAGGACACAAGGATTGCAATTCCTAGGCAACTCTTAGGCAGTTCCTGGGAGCTCTCTGGCTCCCAGACATCATTTTTTGATATACCCAGGGCCTGGGGAATCTCATGACCCTGAAGGGAAGGATCTTGGGGAAGGCCCAGTGCTGTGCTGGATTCAGGTCTGATACCGTGCACCCAGTGGTGATGGCCACAGAGGTGCTTGCATTACCACACCCCCAGTTTCAGGTGGCTCAGCACAGAGAGAGCAGGGGCCGGGGGGTGGCGAGAAAGAGAGAGAGAGAGGGTGGGGGGGCTCAATTTGTTTGGGAAAAAGTAAAGAAAATGAACAAGAGTCTCTGCCTGGTAATCCAGGAGTTGCCTAGGAATTGCAATCCTAGGGGTTCATTGGCTGGGTATAATTCCAATGAACTAGGGTGACACAGGACTAGAGAGATACCAGCTGGCACCACCTCTCCCCCAACACTAGGCAGTGCAGCTTGACAAAAGTGACTCCTTCCTGGCGGGGCACAGTGGCTCATGCCTGTGATCCCAGCACTTTGGGAGGCTGAGGTGGGTGGATCACTTGAGGTCAGGAGTTCAAGACCAGCCTGGCCAACATGGTGAAATCCTGTCTCTACTAAAAATAAAAACATTAGCCAGGTGTGGTGGCACACACTTGTAATCCCAGCTATTTGGGAGGCTGAGCCAAGAGGATTGCTTGAACCCAGGAGGCGGAGGTTGCAGTGAGCTGAGATCACGCCACTGTACTACAGCCTGGGTGACAGAGGGAAATTCTGGCTAAAAAAAAAAAAAAGTGACTCCTTCCTTCTGCTTAAGGAAGGGAGAGCAAAAAGTAAAGATAACTTTTTCTTGGATCTTGGATACCAGCTCAGCCATGGTAGGATAGGGCACCAGGCAGAGTCATGAGGCCTCTGTTCCATCCAGGCCTCTCTAACTCCCGGATGACACTTCTAGACACACACCTTGAGCCAAAAGGGAACCTGCTGCCTTGAAAGAAGGACCCAGTCCCAGAAGGATTCATCATCTACTGACTAAAGAGCCCCTGGGCTCTGAATAACCACCAGCATGGACCTTGGGTTCTGAGATGAGCTGGCTTCAGGGGTGACCCAGCATATTCCCAGCTGGAGTGGCTACAGTGAAAGATTTCTGTTTGAGAAAACAGAGGGAAAGGAAGGGGAAATTTGTCTTGTACCCTAGGTACCAGCTGGGCCACAGTGAGGTAGAGCAACAAGCAGGCTCTTGGGGTCCCTGAGTCTAGGCCAAAACTCTAGACAGCATTTCTAGACTTGCCCTGGGCCAGAGAGGAGCCCACCGCCCTGGAGGGTGAGTCCCAAGCCTGGCAGCATTCAATGCAAGCTGATGAAAGAGCCCTTATGCTCTAAGTGAATATTGGCAGTGGCCTGGCAGAACCGCATATGGACAGCTGGTGGTGGTGGCCATAGGGGGAGGTTCCTCTGCCTGTGGAAAGGGGAGGGAAGAGTGAAACAACTTTGTATTGTGCTTTGAGTGCCAACTTAGCTGCAGTATAACAGAACAGCATGTAAATTGCTAAGGTTTTTGACTCCAATCTCTGGCTCCCAGACAGCATTTCTGGATACACCCAGGGCCTGGGGGAACTCATCACCCTGAAGGGACGGATCTTGGGCAAGGCCCAGAGCTGTGCTGGATTCAGGTCTCACACAGTGCACCCAGTGGTGGTGGCCACAGAGGTGCTTGCATCGCCACACCCCCAGTTTCAGATGGCTCAGCACAGACAGAGACTCCATTTGTTTGGGAAAAAGTACAGAAAATGAACAAGAGTCTCTGCCTGGTAATCCAGAGAGATTTTCTGGATACTATCTGAGACCACCAGAGCAATACCTCTCAAGTCTGCAAAAACCATAGTGTTATTGGGCTTAGGGCCCGTGTCCCTTTGAAAACCTAAAAAGCCTTCCCAAGAAGGATAGGCACAAACACGCCCAGACTGTGAAGACTACAATAAATCCCTAACTCTGCAGTGCCCAGACACTAACAGAACATCTACAAGCATTACCAACATCCAGCAAAACATGACCTCACCAAATAAAAGGCACCAGGGACCAATCCTGGAGAAACAGGGACATGACGCTTTAGACAAAAAAATTCAAAATAGCTGTTTTGAGAAAGCTCAAAGAAATTAAAGATAACACAGAGAAAGAATTCAGAATTCTATCAGATAAATTTAACAAACAGATTAACTTAAAAAATCAAGTAGAAATTCTAGAGTTGAAAAATGCAATTGTCATGCTGAAGAATGCAGTGAATCTCTTAATAACAGAAATGACCAAGCAGAAGAAAGAATTTGTGAGCTTGAAGACAGGCTATTTGAAAATACTGTCAGAGGAGTGAAAAGAAAAAAATAATACAAAAGAATGAAGCAAGCCTACAAGATCTGGAAAACAGCCTCAAAAGAGGGCAAATTTAACAGTGACTGGCTTTAAAGAAGAGGTAGAGAAAGAGATGGGGTAGAAACTTGATTCAAAGGGATAAAATGAGAGAAATTCCCAAACCTAGAGAAAGGTATCAACATTCAAGTACAAGAGGGTTATAGAACACCAGGCTGATTTAACCCAAAAACTACCTACAGGCATTTAATTATTAAACTACCAAAGGTCAAGGCTAAAGGATTCTAAATGCAGCAAGAGAAAAGAAACAAATAACATATAATGGAGATCCAATACATTTGGCAGCAGATTTTTTCTGTGGAAACCTCACAGGCCAGGAGAGAGTGGGATGACATATTCAAAGAGCTGAAGGAAAAATACTTTTACCCTAGGATAGTATCCTTTAAGCATGAAGGAGAAATAAATACTTTCCAGACAAACAAAAGCTGAGGGATTTTATCAACACCAGACCTGTCTTACAGGAAATGCTGAAGGGAGTTCTTCAATCTGAAAGAAAAGGACATTAATGAGCAAGAAGAAAGCATCTGAAGGTACAAAACTCATTGGTAACAGTAAGTACACAGAAAAACACAGAATATTATAATTGTGGTGTGTAAACCTTTCTTAAGTAGAAAGATTAAATGGTGAACCAATCACAAATAACTACAACAATTTTTCAAGGCATAGTATAATAAGACATAAAGAGAAACAACAAAATGTTAAAAAGCAGGGGACAATGAAGTTAAACTAACGGTTTTCTTTTTGCTTGTTTATTTATTTATGCAATCAGTGCTAAGTTGTAATCAGTTTAAAATAATGGATTATAAGACAGTATTTGCCTGGCTCATGGTAACCTCAAATCAAAAAACATAAAATGGATATACAAAAACTGAAAAGTAAGAAACTAAAGCATACCACTAGAGAAAATCACCTTCACTAAAAGGAAGACAGGAAGGAAAGAAAGAAGGAAGACAAGACCTCAAAACAAGCAGAAAACAAATAACAAATGGCGGGGGTAAATTTCTACTTAACAATGATAACACTGAATGTAAAAGGAATAAACTCTCCAATCCAAAGACATAGAATGGATGAATGGATGAAAAAAACAAGACCCAATGATCCACTGCCTACAAGAAACATACGTCACCTATAACGACACACATAGACTAAAAATAAAATAATGGAAAAAGATATATCATGCCAATGGAAACCAAAAAGAGCAGGAGTAGCTATACTTATATCAGACAAAATAGATTTCAAGACAAAAACTGTAAGAAGAGACAAAGAAGGTCATTACATAAGAATGAAGGGGTCAATTCAGCAAAAGGATATAACAATTGTAAATATATATGCTACCAACACTGGAGCCTCAGATATATAAAGCAAATATAATTAGAGCTAAAGAGAGACATAGACCCCAATAGAATAATAACTGGAGACCTTAACACCCCACTTTAAGCATTGGACAGATCTCCCAGCCAGATAACCAAAAAATAAACATTGAACTTAGTCTGCACTATAGAATAAATGGAATTAATAGCTTTTTACATAAACTGGGGAAAAGTCAGTGTCTTCAGTAAGTGATGCTGAGAAAATTGGATATCCATATGCAGAAGAATGAAATGTGATCCTTATCTCTTGCCTTATACAAAAGTCAAATCATAATGGATTAAAGAGTCAAATCTAAGAACTCAAAGCTATTGAAATTGCTACAAGAAAACATTGGGAAAACTCTCCAGGGCATTTGTCTGGGCAAAAATTTCTTGAGTAATACCCCACAAGCACAGGCAACCCAAGCAGAAATGGACAACTGGGATCGAATTACATTGAAAATCTTCTTCACAGTAAAGAAAACAATCAACAAAGTGAAGAGACAAGCCATAGAATGAGATAAAATATTTGTAAACTATTTATCTAACAAGGAGTTAATAACTAGAATATATTAGGAGCTCAAACAACTATGTAGGAAAAAATTTTATAATCTGATTAAAAATGGGCAAAATATTTAAATAGGTATTTCTCAAAAGAAGATGTACAAATGGCAAACAGGCATATGAAAAAGTGCTCAATGTCACTGATCATCAGAGAAGTGCAAATCAAGGTAACAGTGAGACATCATCTCATCCCAGTGAAAATGACTTTTATCTAAAAGTCAGGCAATAACAAATGCTGGCAAGGATGTGGAGAAAAAGGAACTGTTGTACACTGTTGGTGGGAATGTAAATTAGTGAAACCACAATGGAGAACTGTTTGAAGCTTCCTCAAGAAACTAAAAATAGAGCTACCACATAAGCCAGCAATCCCACTGTTGGGTATATACCCAGAATAAAGGAAATCAGTATATCAAAGAAATATCTGCACTCCCACATCTGTTGCAGCAGCATTCACAATATCCAAGATTTGAAAGCAACCTAAGTGTCCATCCACAGATGAATGGACAAAGAAAATGTGGTACATGTACACAATGAAGTATTCAGCATGAAAAATAATGAGATTCTATCATTTACAACAATACGAATGGAAGTGGAGGTCATTATGTTAAGTGAAATAAGCCAAGCACAGAAAGACAAACATCACATGTTTTCATTTATAGAATCTAAAAATCAAAACAACTGAACTCATGGAGATGCCGAATAGAAGGATGGTTACCAGAGCCTGGGAAGGATAATGGGGGGCTACGGAGTGGAGTGGGATGGCTAATGGGCACAAAAATATTATTAGAAAGAATAAGACCTAGCATTTGGTTACCCAACAGGGGGACTATAGTTGATAATAATTTAATTGTATATTTTAAAACAACTAAAAGAGTATAATTGGATTGTTTGTAACACAAAGGATAAATATCTGAGGGAAGGGATACCCAAGTTTCCATGATGTGATTATTATGCACTGCATGCCTGTACCAAAATATGTACTTCATGTCTGTACCAAAAGATATACACCTACTACATCACCACAAAAATTAAAAATAAAATTATTTTTAAAAAGCCCAGGCTTATGTAGCTTCAGCGGTGAAATCTATCAAATGTTAAGGACTAATTATTACCAAGCATTCATAAACTATTCCAAAAAATATAGAAGAGGAGGGAACGCTTCCCAACTCATTCTATGTGGTGCTATCCTTATACCAAAAACAAAGATATGACAAGAAAACTACAGAACATTCTCTCTTATGATTATACATGCAAAAATAATCAATAAAATACTAGCAAACTAAATCTAGAAACATAAAGGGATTATAAGCCACAACAAAGTATGATTTGTCTCAGGTATAGAAGGTTAATTTAACATAGAAAAATCAATGTAATACACCACATTAATAGAAGAAGGACAAAACCTACATAATCATCTTAAGGGATGAAAAAAATCACTTGAGAAAACCTAACACTCTTTCATGATAAAACATTTCATAAACTAGAAATAGAGGGACTTTCCCCAACCTCCTCAATGCTATCTATAAAAAACCCACACCTGACATTATACTTAATGGTAAAAGTCAGAATGAGTTTCCTCTAAGATTAGGAACACGATAAGGGTGTCTACTCTTGACAACTTTATTCAACATTGTATTGGAGGTTCTAGTAAGGGCAATTAGGCAACAAGAAGATATAAAAGACATCTAAATTGGAAAGAAAAAATAAAAGATATCTACATTTGGAGATCACATGATCTTATATATAGAAAATCACAAGGAAGTCACTAAAAATTATTAGATCTAGTGAGGTCAGAAAGATTGAAGGATACAAGGTCAATAAAAAATCAATTTTATTTTTATACACTAGCAATGAATAATTTTAAAATAAAGTTAAGAAAACACTTACATTTACAATAGTATCAAAAATAACAAAATACTTCAGAATAAGTGTAATGAAAGAAATGTAAAACTTATCGCCAAAAACTGTGAAACATTCTTGAAGGAAATTAAGACCTAAATGAATGGGATGACATCCCATGATCATGGATCAGTAGACTTAACATTGTTAAGATGGCAATATGTGCCAAATTGATATACAAATTCAACCTAAGCAATGTCAAAATTCCATCTGCTATTTATGTGGAAATGGACATGGTGATCCTAAAATTTATATGAAAATGTAAGGGAATAGAATAGTCAAAACAATTTTAAAAATAACACTGTTTTTCAGGTGATGAAAATGTTCTAAAATTAGATAGTGGTGAAAATTGCATAACTCCGTGACCATGTTAAAAATCACCAAATTGTACACCCCTATAAGGGTGAACTTTTTGGTATGTGAATTTTATCTCAATGATTTTTTTAAAAAAATCCCCAAAACCTGTGGCAGATATGTCAGGGCAAATGTATTGATGGGCATGCAGTTTATTTTAGTTTCTTCCTATTTCTTCCACATTAAAAGACATTGGAGTATTTGCGCTATGTTTAGAATCATTGATGCAGAGTTATTTTCTAGAATAGTTCATGTCTGAGTTCATAATTATTAGTCATTGCAGAAATTGGTGTTTCTAAGAATTTTTTAGTTTGGTCATGAAGAGCAACATTTACCAGTTGTGATCAATACTACTTCTGTAAATGTTCTTCAATGAAACAATAATTCTTAGGATCTTTTTAAAGACTTATAAGAGCTCTATTTTGCACAGTCTTCAACATTTAATAAAAGTGCATAGATGGAAAGAATTGTTGAAAACAGACCAGATATCACAGTTTTTCACTCTCTTGGTTAAAATCAAGGAAACATATTCAAGTAGTTTTCCTATTCTTCTATGCCAGATGTTAGTCTTTGTAAGATCAGCTCATCTGGACTCCTAAATTATGGATTGCTGAGTTTCACACTAGGTTAACAAGCTTCCAAGGATAAGTAATGAAATAAATATTTCATGGAGAGCTGCAGGCCTAGATCTCCAAATCTAATTTCAGATTCCATCTCCCTGCTTTCTTCCTTTTTGACTCTTAAATTTAGTAGACAAAGATAAGGAAAAAAAGCCTAAGGTGATTTGAAGAAACCAGTTATCATATACTGAAAGATTCTTTTAATGCATCTTATGTCTTCTGGAGAGAATATTAAAGGAAAAGGGCTTTGCATATGAAAGTTTGTGGCAGAGATAAACCAATAATTAGGAACTAGTTAGTTTAGCTCCTGATAATTAGACAAGATGGTATTAGCCTGAGATAATCACTAAATCTCCTCTCCTGGAAAATTTGTACCAGTATTAGAATCTCTTTACAGGGAAAAGCCACTTCATGACACATAAAATTGTGACAGGCAGAGCCATCTATATCTGCTGAGGTTAGTGCTGTGGTACGTACAGCAGAGAAGAGGACCTATGAGCAATGTCAATGGAAAGAAAATTCCCTTGTGTTAAGATTGACAGAAAACATACATATAAATGCAAATATTTAAAGGCATGGCCCAGAGGATGGTGGAGTTAAAGATGAAGGAAGTTGTGCAGAGAACTTGCATGGAATTATTCATAAAATTAAAAAACAATTTAGCTGTGTTTTACTGAACACTTCCTATGTCCTCGTTCTTCATATATGTTGTCTTAGGGATAGATTAGATGCCATTATTTCTATTTCAAAGAGACAGAGACTAAAGTTAAGGGAGATTTATTAACCCAAGGTACCCACGTTGGTAAGATTTATTTGGGATTTGCACCAAGGTGTGAGATTCTAAAGCCTATCCACTTGACTATAATCTTGTATTCCCACCCTAAATAAAAAATGCATCTCATCTAGTGAAGGCCTCCATTAGAAAGACAAAGGCAGAACATTCTTTTTTTGCTCGCCATTCCCAAACAACTATCAATAGTGTCCTATTTCTTTCATTCTGCAAATATCTGGTAAATGCCTATTTGCACTATGTGTTTGAAACACAGTCTTTAAAAGACTATACTTGGATTGAACGGAAAAATACTAGGGTGAGAAATCCGAAGGAGAATTGCACTGTATCATTGTAACTATTTTGATTCAGCACTTTAGCTGGGCTTCATGCTAAAGATCTCTTTACAAACAGGTTTATTACCAGCTATCAGTTTACATATCAGTTTATTATCAGCTATCAGCTTACTCTGAAAGAGAAGAAAAATAATTATATTTCTGTACTTATAATGATGTTCACTTGGATTGTTATATAATAAACAAATCTTTTTTAGCTAACACTTCAAAGACAGTTATTGGTCTTCTAATTACATTTTAAAGAATGAAACTGAAAAGAGATTGATAGCTTTGTAACCAGTTCTCCTATAACAAGTATGGAAAGCAAATTAGAAGGTTTGATGTTTATGTTACCATGTTGCTTTTTTCCATCATCCTAATCTCTAATACATATAAGATGAAAAATTATTGACCCAAACCCAGGCCTGAAAAGCTAGAAAATAGTATGTGCTGAAACATGGGACAAAAATACATTGTTTGGCCTCCTTAAAACCCTCTGCAGCTTGAAAAACCTCCCACGTGCACAGCGGAAGAAATCCAGCTTTTATCTGACAGGCTGTTTAAAGAAGTTTGACCTCTGGCTTCTTTACATTGCTGGAACTTAACTATTCATGTAGTCAGTGTCCAGCACATCTTTTTTTTCATGCAAATTTCCTTGTTGAAACTACAAACGGATATTTGATCAAAGGTCAGCTCTCCTTTGTCTTCTTGTTCAATAAAGAAATTTCTATTTCATCTTTGGCTTTCAGGCCAGTTTGGGAAAGTGTTGTCTGACAGAAATTACTGATGCATTTCTTCCTTGTCCTTTAAAGTTTTTCCACCTTCTTCCTTTGTCTTCTTTTAAATCTTCAGAGGCTTTAAATTAGAATGTTTTTACTTTTTGATGGAATACTTAAATTATCTGAGGAAGAAACGTGAACTTTGTCTGCTTGTTAACTGAGGTTGAACGCTGGTAGATAGATAATATCCCAGCAACTGATACAATATCATCAACCCCTTTTTATCAGTAGTTTGATCTCATGCTTAACTTATGAAACTTGTATACAGATATGCCTACAAAGGAAGGTTGTCACCAAGGACCAAATAAGGACATTTTTCTCTCCTGATGTTCTTTTTTCTTTCTGAAAAGAATAAGGAAAGGAGCAACAAAGAAATTCTTAAATTAGTTTGTATAAATATACAATTATTCTACAGTTAGTTGACTCACATTGAAAACCCAAGTTGAATTTAAGAAAACTCATTTGTTGACTGAGTATATTTTCAGGTATGAAATGCTGTAAAATGGGTAAAACTGAACCCGAATTTTCATCAGAACTGTCTTAGCTAGTTGTAGATTGTATAGAGCCTTGAAAAATTCAGTAAGATGTTAAAGACCAGCTATTGGAAAATATATTGCAAATGCAACACTATAACAATTATGTTTAAAGAGACAGTACTCCTGATTATAACTCCAAACTTCCATTAGACAAAAAAGAAATTGTCAAGTGAAAATCTGCTGAACTATATAGAACTAGACTACTTCACTGCTTAATAAAAGGGACACTGACCACTGGAAAAAAGAGACTTTGAAAGCAGACAGACTGGGTTTGAACCGTAGCCCTCTCACTTCCTAGGTATTTGACCTTGTATAAGTTTTCTGAGACCCAACTTGCATATCTATAAAATGAGGATAATTAAAATTCCTTACTTAGGAGTACTCAATGGATGCTACTTTTTCTTCTTTTTTCTTTTATGTATAATAGGTACTCATATACAGTAAATACATATAATAAATAAATTAAATACAGCAATAATCTTATGAGAAAGGCAGGTGATATCTTTTTCTTTTTCACCCATGAATAGTCTCACAGCTAGGAAGTGAGTGATGGATCTGTGCTCAGACCTTCTCTCTCCCCAAGTTCTGAGCTCTTTCCTCTATTTTCTTAATGGAAAATGGAACAAAAGGACAGAAAATGTAACAGAATTCCTATGTAATGAAGAATCTGAAACTCTTCTCCAACAAAATATCTCCTTCCACTTATCCCCCCTCCATCCTAAAAGTTTTACCAATTTAGTTAGCATTTTAGGAAGCAAGCTGTTACTAGTTCTGTCTGATCTAGAAAGTCAGATTCTTGCACACCAGTAAGAATATTTGCTTCCCTTTAAGTAAACTGGAATGGCTCTTTGGATTTTCTCTTTGCTTCACTCACGCTTATACTTTATCCTCAGGATTGGAAAACACTCTGCTTACCATCTAAATGCACCATCAATTACATTTTAAAATAGATCTATGGTGTCCTCTTAGTGGGCACATCCACGCAGAATCTACATGTCCCTGATATCCCTGAGACATAACAGACTCAGGACCCAAGGAAATACAGTGAACCCAAACTCTTTGTTTATATATTTGAAAGCTCAGGAATATAGGAGAGCCTCAGTAATACTACACAGCCTCCCTTCCCTTCCGTGTCCACTCCCCTTACCCTGCCCCATCCTCACCCTGCAGCCCCTTGTCCTTTCTTCTCCCCTAGAATATCAGGCTTTTCCCTTCCCAAATCTCCCCTCTATCCCTTTCTCTGGCCCTTTATCATGTAGATTTACAAGGCATTCTTTCCCTCTTTAGAGAGGCTTTCTCCCTGGAGTGGGTAAGAAGAGAAAAAAAAAAAAAAAAAAAAAAACCTATAATTCTGGGATTCTTTTCTGTGAGCTGAAGAGAAGAGGGGGCTGGGCAAAAGTCAAATTCCCAATGAATCGCACAAGACTGACAGAGCCTCTCTGCACTGTTGTATGCCCTAGTTTTGTGGGCCAAAAGGAAAACTGTTAGACAGGGAAGTAGTTTAGGATAGAGAGGTACCTCTGAGCAATCACTAGTTAATAAGGTCACAGGTGGGAAGAATTAGGCAATTCACCTGTGGTGTGACGTTTAGGGAGAAATTAATCAAGATCCTGAAGTAATAGGGTCAGCAGAAACAGATAGTTAATGGTCTTGCCCAGCTGGTCATCTTTCCTTTCTTGATGCTCGTCCCCTAGTGAGCCAAGGTTCATTTTGAATCCAAATTTTTCAAACCTGAAAGCCATCTTCCCCAACATGTGATTTCACAACAGTCAACATCTACTGTCAGGGAAAGAACAGCATTTTGGTGGCGAAACAAAATAGCACTTCAACTCATTTTTAAAAAATTAATAATAAGAAGTTAGGACAATGAGCTTATGTTGGGACGTAGTGCGGTCATCAAAAACGCCTAAGACATCTGGATGTGGTCCCTTAATTAATGCCATTAATGTCACTGGTAGGCATTCAAATGATCTGGTGCTAGTTTCAGGGTGTTCATGATCTTTCTTCCCTTTTTTAAAAAAGATCAGAAGAGTCTGGTTTCACCTGCAGTTCCTTGCATGCTTTCTAGCTAATGGCTTTCAGTGACCCTGTGCCTGATAGGCAATGGTCTGAAAGGGAACACCTCTTGGAACCCCAAATCCTGCATCCCACAAGTACATGCAAGTGAAAATCAAGCATCACTTTTTGAACAATAGCTGACTGTCAATTTGATAAATAGCAGGGGTGTTATCTAATGTTTCCTGCACTGCATATGTGTTGTATTTGGTTGTCAGATAAGCTAAATAAATACCTCTAATAGGATCTCCTCCCACTTTTAGTAACAGGTGTAATTCACATACTATGCAATTCATATATTTGAAATGTACAATTCAGTGATGTTTAGCATATACATACAGTTACAGTTGTGCAACTAACACCATAATCAATTTTGGAATATTCTCATCACCCCAAAATGAAACCCTATACCCATTAGCAGTCACTTTCCATTTTCCCCTCACTCCTTAAGCCCTAGGCAACCTCTAATTTACTTTCTGTCACTACATAATAGGATTCTTTTAACTTCTGTTTTTAATGAAAGAAAATCTGTATCTTACGGTGCTGGGGTCTACAGTGTTAGTCCCGGGGTCAAGCACATAGAGTCAAAGAGGGTTTTAGTGAGCTCAGTAAGCACTCAGCATCTCAAAAGGCAGACCCAGATTTAAGTCCTGGCTCTGCACTAGCTAGCTATGTGTTTTCAGATGATTTACTCTCAATCTATTTTCTCAACTACAAAATGGGAATAATAATTCATGCTTCATGAGCTTGTTTTGAAGATTAAATAAGAATGCATGTAAAGCACTTAGTAGCATTCCTAGAATATTATAAGTGCTTATTACATGTTAATTAATGTTACCATATTTATTCTGGTCATTCACAAAGCTCTCTGCAGAATACATTCCACAATATTGAATAACTCGCCTGCCACAGCTTGGCAGTTCTACTTTACTTCTTCTAAGGGAACTGGAATTGTAACTTAACAAGTCAGTCACAAGAATGGCTTCAGAGGCAAAGGATGCCGGACCACAGTGGGTGATGGAGTGAATGAGCACTGAAGACAGGCTCCTCTTCCAAGAAACTGGGCTGTGACTTCATGGAGAAGGTCTCCGTAGGACACAGAGAGTTTGCAGATGTTTGTAGACTACCAGGGAAGGAATCAATAAAAGGAATGAAATTGGAGATATCATTGATAAGAACAAATAAAGTGGCAAGACCATCCTGTAATGGATATATTATATGAATGGCTGCACAGGAATTTCTCAAAGACACACCAAAGAAAATTTAAAAAAATAGTGTCTTATCTTGGGTTCCTCTGAAAGCAGAGCCTGAGATGAAGGCTGAATTCCATGTAGTTTATCTGGGAATGTGATCCCAGAAAGCAGAAGTACAGGATAGCAGGAGAGAAATAGGAAGGAAGGAAAGTTTATACAAGGTGTTGGCCTCATCTGTAGATAATTGATGCTTAATATCGCTGGACCTTCTGAGAACCTCATAAAACACATTTCTTCTGAGAACCTCATAAAACACATTTCAGAACTGCCTATCTACTGGCACAAGGGGAGACATCTGTCTTTTGTCTTATTTTCCACTAGGTCAAAGATGATCTATTGGATTAAATCCTTTCTATTTCTAGCATGAGAAACTGTGAGTGCCAAGCTGGTTCCTGAGGGTATCCCATGCTGTGGCATCTACAAAGCCACAAGACTGAAAGCAAAAGGTACAGGGCTCTGGCCTAAGTGGAAGGCTGTGCAAGTGTACCTGGGTAAAGCCTACTGAAGCCTTCAGTAGGATTGTGACCAAGTGGTGGTTGTCACCAAGTGGTGGTTGGGTTGAAAGTTAGGCCCTAGAAGATTTTACAGTGGTGGACAAGAGATACTACACAGGAAGAGCTAACATTATTGCATATTGATTAAACACTGGCCACTGTTCTGAACACTTGACGTTAACTCATTTAATCCTCACAACTACCTTGCATTGCAAATGAGAAAACTGAGGCACAAATACTTGAGAACTTTGCTTGAGATCACATAGCTGTTGAGTGTCAAAGCCAGGAATCAGGTTTCGGCACACAAGCTTCTAACCACTGCACTGCACAGCCTCTGAGAATGGGCTGGCTGAAGCAAAGGCAGTAGTGTTTGTTTTCTGTCTATGTTAGTGGGGACCCCACTCATTCACATTTGACCTCTGGCCCTCTCCCCTCAGCATTCCATAAATGCCCTCTACTAAGCTCTAGGTAGAATTAATTCCTATCTAGACCTTCCAAGGTCATATTTGACTTAACTCCACTCACTTTCTTCCCCAAAGTAAAACAAAACCCAACTTGCTGACTGCAAGTGAACTTGGAGCCTCCTTTTTTATTTATTTATTTTTTTTTGAGATGGAGTCTCACACTGTCACCCGGGCTGGAGTGCAGTGGTACAACCTTGGCTCACTGTAGCCTCTGCCTCCCAGGTTCAAGTGATTCTCCTGCCTCAGCCTACCAAGTAGCTGGAATTACAGGCACCCACCACCATGCCCAGCTAATTTTTTGTATTTTTAGTAGAGATATGGTTTCACTATGTTGGCCAGGCTGGTCTCAAACTCCTGACTTCGTGATCTGCCTGCCTTGGCCTCCCAAAGTGCTGGGATTACAGGAGTGGGTCACCATGCCCAGCTGGAGCCTCCTTTGAGCTGCTTGGTCTCTTGCTCATTTATTCTTCACTGAAATTCAGTTGAAATCATTTGGTGATCACCACTAAGCGTCAGTTCCAAAGTATGTGTTGGTAAAAGAAAAACTTCAGCCAAATTAAATTTAAAGGAATTTAACTGAGCAATGATTGATTTGTGAATCGGGCAGCCCCCAGAATCACAGCAGATTCAGAGAGACTCCAGGGATGCCTCGTGGTCAGAACAAATTTATAAACCAAAAAGTGACAAACGGAAATTGGAGCTGAGGTACAGAAACAGCTAGATTGGTTACAGCTCAGGATTTGCCTTATTTGAGCACAGTTTGAACACTCAGCACTGTGTGAGTGGTTGAAGTATGGCTGCTGGGATTGACCAAGACTCAGCAATCGTTAGAGGAGCATACTCCAAAGTTAGAGTTTCAATCTTTTCTACCTATTAACTTAGGTTGCAGTTTGTCCACAAGGACTCAAACATTGAAGTACGGAAGCCATGTTTAGTTTGTTTTAACAGTGTAATAAAATTGACTTAAACTACAAAAGAACTGAAACATTCAACTGCACCTAGGACAAAAATTTTTTTTAAAAATGTAACCATAGCTACATTTGACTGTTGAGCACTTTGCAAGTGTTCAAACTGAGATGTAAGTGTAAGATACATAACAAATTTGAAAGGTTTAGTACAGAAAAAAGTAAACTACCTTATTAGTATTTCTTATATTGGCTACATATTCATACGATAACCATTTTGGATATATTGGGTTCAATAAAATATGTTATTAAAATTAATGTCACCGATTTTACTTTTTAAAATGTGGTTACTATAAAGTTTAAAATTGTATATGAGGCTCATAGTATATGTCTATTGGACATAATTTGACCTTTTCCAGCCTCATTCTTATTTTCCCAGTCACTACACTTCAGTTATCAACCTTGCTCTTCCTAAAACAGCCCCAATGTGTTCCTAACACAGGACCTTTGCAGTTACTCTTCCTCTGGCAGGAAGGTTCTTTCTCCAGATTATTTATTCCTTTCCTTCTTGACCTCTTCAGCAGAACATCCCCTACCCAGTCTATGTAGACAGTGTCTCCATCTTTCTTGTGCTTTATTTTTCTTTGGAGCAGTTAAATTGGGGATGGGTGGGGTGGTGCACATTTGTCATCAGAGGCTGAGGCTGGAGGATTGCTTGAGCCCAGGGGTTTGAGGCTGCAGTGAGCTAAGGTTTAAACAAACTAACAAAAACCAAACTGGTATCATGTCCTCTGTCTCTGTCAATGCCCTATTTATATTATAGTGGAAATAAATAAACAGATGAACGGAGTAGATTTTTGTGTTTTCCTATAACCAACCTTTTGGGTAACGAATGAATGACCAATTAGAAAAAAAAAAAAAGTCTACTTTGATGGACTGTTTCATCCATGTTGGGACTGCAAATGGCAGCTAAGTTGAGGATTCACTTGTAGCTTAAGGATCCTTTCAAGGGCCTTCCCCCAGGAAGGGATGTTGACTTGTCTCGCCTTCCTGGGAGCCGGGACTCCAATTGTCTCACATGCGAATGCTGAAGTCAGTTCTGTTTGTGGCTTCTGTTTTTATTGACAGTAGAGGGCAGCAGAGTCCTTTCCACAAGAGCATTTTGAGCTGAGAAGACCAAGACTGGGCTGTGCACAGTTAAAGTCAAGCTCCTTTCAGAGAGAAATAGCCAACGAGAACTGTAATGTCTAGGGTAAGAAGTACAGCAATGGCATATTTTCTTCTACCTCTAATTATATAGGTGGTCCAAACTTCTGAGGAAATGATGTTTCCATATTTGGAAGTTAGAGTATTATAGCAAACCTGTCTAAAAAGAATTGCAGTTTTATTGTTATTTATTTTATGTTTCCCTATCTCCTTATTAAATATTTATTTTATCTGAGTTTTTATTTTCTTTTCTCCATTTTATTTGTAGTTTAAGGGTTGGTTAGGGGCTGTAGGACTGGAGAAAGTTGATATAAGTGGATTCGTTTATATTCATTTGGTTTACATCTCATCCTGGACTTTCAGGAATGAAAACTGGCTTCTTGTGGCATTTAATTTCTGTATTTATCTGTAAAGATTACTCTGAAGGGCAGACAGTGCTAGCTCTAACTTTATGCATGACCCAGAAATAAGCGTCTACACTAACCCATTATCATTATAGCACTGAGAGTTTTCAACAAAAACATATGCATGAGAATTGATTAATAATCCCTAAGAGTGAAGTAGATAATAAGAAAGCTTATAGGCCCCTCAGCTGTGACAGGCAGTCATGCAGATATGCTTCCTAAGAACACAAGGAAAAAAGATCCGATTCTCCAAAAAAGTATTTTTAAAATCCAATAGATAGTGAGAGTGCTTCTAAGAAATATACAAAGTGCCTTGATCAATTAGTAATTTTAGAATGAGCTCTTAGCTAGAAACTTCAGGAAATCAGCAGCGTAACGAGGTTTTACATATTTCATTTTAAAAAATTTACAATACATTTACCAAAAAAGAAATCATGATTATTTCTTCATCTCCATATTTCACAGACAATAGAATGGTTTAGGTTAAAGCAACAACAACAACAACAGCAACAACAACAACAACAGCAACAACTGACCTTGGCATGTTGGTTAAGTTAGCTAGCAGCTAGTGACTCAAAGGTTCCCCCATTAGCTGTACTCAGTAACAGAGTTTTGAATTGCAACTTAATTTCTCCTAATATTGTGTCCTACAGCTTTGATACCTAATAGTTACATGGATATCTGCTATCATTCTCTGGTTGCTTTAATTGTGAGGACTGTTACGTTCTCTAAAAATTCTGTTTAGGAAAAATAGCCCCCAAATGCTTAGAGCCAGAGGAGTGGGATGACTTTGCTAAGCCATAATCACAGTTAGTATATCGATAGCCACTGGAAGATTTTGTTGCTGTTTATGGCCACACAAATCAGTCTTAGGCTGGATTGTTTGGGCTTTGTTTGAATTTGCTACTTAACTTTGAACTCTAGGTTTTGAAAATTTCCACTCAGTTTCGGGCATATAACCTTAGGAAATTGGATTCTCAAGAGATAGCTGAAGATAGTGTTGAGCAGGCCTTTTAGATAAAATAGGATTAAAGAGCCTCATCCTGTTGAAATTATTTACCATTGGAGCCTCTGAATGTAAATGTACTCCTAAAGGCAGTGAAGCTTCGGGAAGCCATATGAAGGCGAGTAAGAAAAGACTTCTATTATTATACATATGGGATGCTGAGAAAGAGATGAGAAAAGAACTACAAGGAAAACATAAAATAGATGTAGGATCGACACTGCATTTTGAATATATGAAGATATTGTCAGAGGAAAAATCTATTTTCACGTACAGTAATTCTATGCAACACACATAAACCAACAAATTCTTATTCAAAAGCCTAATCCAGGTTTAAGAAGTGGGAAAACGATCTTTGCATTTTGAATCTGCCCTTGTAAGTAAGAGCTGAATTATGATTTGGACTCTTACTGATAGATATGAACTCAGAAACTATATAGAACATTCGAAGTATATATTTGATAAAAATTCAGCGAGCCCTCCTTTGTGCCAAGTATGGTACTAGATACCTTGGATACAGACAGAGTTTAGGACATGCTATTCTAAAATATGACCTCTTGACATTTTAGAAAACAGCAGAAACAGAAAGTTCTCTTTGACCTCCTCCCAAAATTCTCCTCTGAAGCAGGTCATAAAAGAATTATCTGATCTTTCTTTAAAGTAGGTCATAAGACCCTCATTCCAGAGACATCTTTCCTGTATCTGGAGAAAGGAATGAAGACGCAGAGATGCCAAGAAGAATCTGAACAAATAGGCCTTACAAGTTCCCTCCAGTTAATTCCGATTAGATCATACCTTTGTGCAATCATACTTCTATATGGCTGTCTACTCTTCATCAAACCTAAGCATAAAGATATACAGATTTTCCTGTTTCTTTGGTTCTTCATTTCTGAAAACTCTCATATCATATGAAACTTGCTCATATGTATTTTTTTGGTAGGAGTCTCAGCCATGAACCTAGCAGTGAAGGAGGAAAACATCCTATGTCTTGTTCTCTACAACACAAAGATGAACATAAAGGAGAGACATAGCCTCTGGCCTGGAGAAGTTTAGTGTCGGATAGGGGAGACTAGATAAATAATTTAAAACATTTAACAAATAATTACAGTGCAATATGATAAGTACAATAGCTAAAGTGTGGGCAAAGTGTTGCAGGAACAGGAATAAAGAGGAGACAACTTCCAAAAAAATCTTACATACTTAACCTTTTCCCAACAGTTTGACCTGAAATCAGCATAACAACTCACAAATACAACGGTTAGGTAATTTGCTTTATAAGAAGTACGGATTAGTTTTGAGTAAGATGATTTCTTTATAATGACAGCCCTAATAATTTAGTTTTTATGGACTTTTGGGATTCCATATTTATTAAGTCATCCTATGAGTCTCTCTTAGTAGACAGGGTTCTCATCACACTTATTTTGAGGGATGTCATCTTACTAATTTGCCACCTAACACTGGTCATGGGCTGATATTCAACAAAAATTTTTGAGCCAAATTAAATTTGAATATGTTCTTATGGGGTAGATGAAGTAAAAAAAAATTGGGGTTGTTGGTAAAATCTGAATTAAGAGATTTATCTGGATAAAGTACTAAGAAAAAGGAAACCTTTACATATCTCCTTTATACAGTTAACTCCCAACGCTCTATACTAAATACACTGTTTAGTATTAAAGGCTAACCGTATAATTTCTATCATTTAATATAGAGTTTGTTTTTGGCATAAAGTATATATCAGATAACCAAAGAGCAGAAAATTCTATTTGATATAAGAAATGAATTTGGCATTTGTTCAAGATACACACACATGCACACACACATACACACAAGAATATGAGCAAGGACTAAATTACAAAGCATGAATTTATCTAGAATACTGTGGTCTCAGGTATGAAGAATGTCTTTAAAGTACCCTATCTAAAGCATCAGCATGCAGATGGGGAACTTATTTTGGGTGGTAACGGTGACCTTCCCTTGGAACTCTTTTCTCAAATGACAGCTCATAGATAGCCAGTTAGGTCAAATTGTGATTTGAGCTTTCCAAATGGTTCTCTGTTTTTCCTAAACAGTACCTCTTAGACCAAGAGTTCTCCTTGCAAGGAGTTACCTGAACCACCATGTAACTACTGGCTTTTCCATGCTCAAAGTCATCTGCTCATGATAATCACAGCACGTTGTATTTTCATGAAGTATTTTCACGAGGTGTTATCTCATCTGACATGAATAGCTTCATCGCCAGATTATTAAATATTCACTTTTCAGATATGGAACTGGCTTATAACTTCTATTTAACATAGTATTGGAAGTTCTAGCCAGAACAATTAGGCAACAGAAAGAAATAAAAGGCATCCAAATTAGAAGGGAAGAAGTTAAATTGTCCCTGTTTTCAGACAACAGGATTTTTATGTAAAAAAAACCTAGACTACACAAAAAACTATTAGAATTAATAAATGAATTCAGTAAAGTTGCAGCATATAAAATCAACATATGAAAATCAGTCACGTTTCTATATGCTAATAACAAATATCCAAAATAGAAATCAAGAAAACAATATTTTTTTATGGAATAACTACAAAAAGATACTTAGGAATAAATTTAGCCAAGGATGTGAAACACCTGTACACTGAAAACTATAAAACATTCATGAAGGAAATTGAAAAAGATACAAATAAATGGAAAGATACCCTGTGTTTATGGACTGGAAGAATTAACATTGTTAAAATGTTCATATTACTCAAAATGACTTATGGATTTAATGCAATCCCTATCAAAATTCCAATGACATTTTTCACAGACACAGAAAAAATTTCTAACATTTATATGAAACCACAAAAGACTTTGAACAGCCAAAGCAATTTTGAGCAAAAACAGCAAAGTTGGAGATATTGCATTATCTGACTTCAAAAAATACTATAAAACTATAATAAACAAAACATCATGGTACTGGCATTAAAAACAGATACATAGCCCAATGGTACATGAGCCCAGAAATAAATAATTTTTGACAAAGGTGCCAAGAACATGCAATGGGGAAAAAACAGTCTCTTCAATAAATGGTATTGGGACAACTGGATATCCACATGCATGCAAAAGAAAAAAATTAGACCCTTATTTCATACCTTCTACAAAAATCAACTAAAAGTGGACAAAAGACTTAAATGTAAAATATGAAACTAGAAAACTACAAAAAAATAGGAGAAAAGTTGTATGACTTTGGACTGGGCATGATTTGTTTTTATATGACCACAAAATCACCGGCAACAAAAGCATAAATGAGGTTACATGAAACTAGAAAGCTTCTGTACAGTCAGGGAAACAATCAACAGAGTGAAGAGACAACCTATAGAAAGGGAGAAAATATTTTAATATCATACATATGATAAGGGTTTACAATCCAGAATACATAAAGACATATACAATTCAATAGTAAGAAAACAAGTAACCTGATTTTAAGCTGGGCAAAGGATCTGAATAGACATTTATCGAAAGACATACAAATGACCAACATGTATATGAAAAAATGCTTAATATCACTAATCATCTGAGAAATGCAAATTAAAGCCACAATGAAATGTCACATCACAACTGTTAGAATGGTTATTAACAATAAGACAAAAAATAACAAGTATTGGTGAGAATGTGGAGAAAAGGGAATGTTTGCATACTCTTGTTAGGAATGTAAATTAGTACCGGGATTATGGAAAATAGTAGGGAGGTTACTAAAAAAATTATAATTAGAACTACCATATGATCTGGCAATCCCACTACTGATCACAATACACAAAGGAAATGAAATCGATACGTCAAAGAGA
This sequence comes from Piliocolobus tephrosceles, assembly GCF_002776525.5. NCBI lineage: Eukaryota > Metazoa > Chordata > Mammalia > Primates > Cercopithecidae > Piliocolobus > Piliocolobus tephrosceles. The sequence goes on along the minus strand of NC_045435.1, from coordinate 69,421,747 downwards.
TATCTGCACTCCCATTTTTATTGCAGCACTATTAACAATTGCTAAGATACGGAATCAACCTAAGTGTCCATCAATGGATAAAGGGACTTAAAAGTGTAGCATATACAATTTACAATTGTAAAAGTATGGAATCAGGGCCGGGCGCGGTGGCTCAAGCCTGTAATCCCAGCACTTTGAGAGGCCTAGATGGGCGGATCACGAGGTCAGGAGATCGAGACCATACTGGCTAACACGGTGAAACCCCGTCTCTACTAAAAAATACAAAAAACTAGCCGGGCGAGGTGGCGGGCGCCTGTGGTCGCAGCTACTCGGGAGGCTGAGCCAGGAGAATGGCATGAACCCTGGAGGCGGAGCTTGCAGTGAGCTGAGATCCGGCCACTGCACTTCAGCCTGGGCGACAGAGCAAGACTCTGTCTCAAAAAAAAAAAAAAAAAAAGTACGGAATCAGCCCTCTTCCAAACCATTTCCTAGCCCCTACCGCAAAGTCAACAAGCAGCAACACAGGCATGCATGGGCTATGTATCTGAGTTCCTAGAAGATCAGCTCTGGTTTGCTCTTAAATCATTTTTCTTGCAAATCTGGAAATTACCCAAGTGTCTGTAGGCTGTGGGGAGTAAGTGGAAACCAGAAAAATACAGACACTGGAAGGAGCTCTAAAATCCCTCTGCTACCCAGTCCCCAAATTGGTCAACCAGATACAAGGTGCCACATCTTTGGTTTCAGGAATCTCTCACCATTTTTACTGTTCTAGGCAGTTAAGTGTTGAAGCAGTTCAGCAGATTATTTTTCCATGTTGCTAGACACACGTTTGGGAAAAAAATAAAAGGAAAATATATATTACATTATGATGACATATATATTTATATGTGTACATATGTACATATATATATAATGATATACATATATATCTGTTGCTTACATTGTCTCTATTGTTTAGCTTTCCTTGGCAACATGGTGATTTTAGAAGACTGCATGGCACACTGTTGGGGCCCTGAGCTTCGGAGTCCCAAGAGATCTTAGTTTAATCCAAGTTTCCCGGTGTACTGCCAGTGGTTAAACCATCTATGTTCCTTCCTATGTATCAGGATGCCAAAACATCCCACATAGTACTGCTATGACAATTAGCTGGGATTATCCAATGTGCTCAGCAGAGTTGCTGAGGCAGTGTGAATATTAATAAAATTTAGCTATTTATTCTCCTTTGTTTCTCAGTCTTCGGCCTGACCTCTAATCACCTTAGTCTGGCTTTCTCTGTTGTTTATCCTTCTATTTATTTAGGCCAAACACCTTAAAGCAGGCTTTCTCAGCTCAGCACTATTGACATTTTGGGCAGGACAATTCCCTGTTGTGGGGGTGTCCTGTGCCTTCTGGTCTCTTTACTAGCATCCCTGGCCTCTGCCTACCAGTAGCAAACTCCTCCCTTCCCTAACTATGACAACCCAAACTGTCTCTAAGTTGTTGACATGTGTGCCATGGGGTGCAAAATCACCTCTGCTTTGGAGTCATTCTTGACTCCTTTCTGTTTTGCACTCTTCCGCCAAATCCATCAAAACACCCTGTTCACTTACTCTGAGGATGACTCTCCACTGCTATCGCCTTAATTCAAGCCACCAACATTTCTTTTCAGCATTACTGCATGGGTCTCCTTGCTGGTCTCCTAATCCCCTAGCCTCACCTGCACCCTCCATCAGCTCCAGCCACATTAGCCTCCTTGCAGCTCCTGAAACACAGTGGAAGACTCCCAGCTCTACACTGCTGTTCCTTCTGTGTGAACCACTCTCCCTCCCATCACCTTCATGCCTCATTCCCTCACTTTCAGGCCTCTGCTCAAATGCCACCTTTGAGGTGGGGCCTTCCTGACCACCCCAAATTATGGCAACTCTGGATCTTCCTTCCCTTCCACTTTCTGCTTCATTTTCTCCATAGCACTTTCTTCCACTGAATATAGTTTATTTTACTCATTTTGTTTGTCGTATTTCACTAGAATGTTGACTTCACGAAGGTAAGGTTGTTTTTGTATGTTGAGTTTTGCTAGTGTTCCCCAACATCAGAACAGTGTTTGGCACTTAGTGAGCACTAAAAGATTTGTCAAATGAATGAATACATGTATTATGACCACTTTTTAAAATGTCAAAATTTTGGTAAATTATACATGACATAAAGTTTACCATCTTCGACACTTCTCAGCATACAATTCAGTAGAAATAGGTACATTCAGGGGGCAGTTCCAAGATGGCCGAATAGGAACAGCTTCAGCCTCCAGCTCTCAGCCTGAGTGGCACAGAAGACATGTGATTTCTGCATTTCCAACTGAGGTACTGGGTTCATCTCACTGGGGCATGTCAGAAAGTGGGTGCAGGACAGTGGGTACAGCCCACCAAGCAAGAGCTGAAGCAGGGCAAGGCATCACCTCACCCAGGAAGCACAAGGGGGAAGGGAATCCCCTTTCCTAAAAAGGGAAACCATGACACACAGCACCTGGAAAATTGGGTCACTCCCACCCTAATACTGCTTTTCACCAAGGGTCCTAGCAAATGGCACACCAGGAAATTATATCCCGTGCCTGGCTTGGAGGGTCCCATGCCCACAGAACCTCCCTCATTGCTAGCACAGCAGTCTGAGATCTAACTGCAAGGCAGCAGTGAGGCTGGGGGAGGGGCGCCTGCCATTGCTGAGGCTTCAGTAGGTAAACAAAGTGGCCAGGAAGCTCCAACTGGGTGGAGCCCACTGCCGTTCAAGGAGGCCTGCCTGCCTCTGTAGACTCCACCTCTGGGGACAGGGCATAGCCAAACAAAGGCAGCAGAAACCTCTGCAGATTTAAATGTCCCTGTCTGACAGCTTTGAAGAGAGTAGTGGTTCTCCCAGTATGGAGTTTGAGATCTGAGAATGGAAAGACTGCCTGCTCAAGTGGGTCCCTGACCCCTGAGTAGCCTAACTGGGAGACACCCCCCACTAGGGGCAGACTGACACCTCACACCTCACACGGCCGGGTACCCCTCTGAGACGAGGTTCCAGAGGAATGATCAGGCAGCAACATCTGCTGTTCAGCAATTTTCACTCTTCTGCAGCCTCTGCTGCTGATACCCAGGCAAACAAGGTCTGGAGTGGACCTCCAGCAAACTCCAACAGACCTGCAGCTGAGGTTTCTGACTGTTAGAAGGAAAACTAACAAACAGAAAGGGCATCCACACCAAAACCACAACTGTACGTCACCATCATCAAAGACCAAAGGTAGATAAAACCACAAAGATGGGGAAAAAGCAGGGCAGAAAAGCTGGAAATTCAAAAAATAAGAGCTCATCTCCCCCTCCAAAGGAACGCAGCTCATCGCCAGCAATGAATCAAAGTCAGAGAATGACTTTGACAAGCTGAGAGAAGACGGCTTCAGTCCATCTAACTTCTCAGAGCTAAAGGAGGAATTATGTACCCAGCGCAAAGAAACTAAAAATCTTGAAAAAAGAATGGAAGAATGGATAACTAGAATAATCAATGCAGAGAAGGCCATAAACGAACTGACAGAGATAAAAACCATGACACGAGAAATACGTGACAAATGCACAAGCTTCAATAACCGACTCGATCAACTGGAAGAAAGAGTATCAGCGATTGAGGATCAAATAAATGAAATGAAGCAAGAAGAGAAGTCTAAAGAAAAAAGAGGAAAAAGATATGAATAAAGCCTTCAAGAAGTATGGGATTATGTGAAAAGACCAAATCTACATCTGATTGGGGTGCCTGAAAGTGAAGGGGAAAATGGAACCAAGTTGGAAAACACTCTTCAGGATATCATCCACGAGAACTTCCCCAACCTAGTAAGGCAGGCCAACATTCAAATTCAGGAAATACAGAGAACGCCACAAAGATACTCCTCGAGAACAGCAACTCCAAGACACATAATTGTCAGATTCACCAAAGTTGAAATGAAGGGAAAAATGTTAAGGGCAGTCAGAGAGAAAGGTCAGGTTACCCACAAAGGGAAGCCCATCAGACTAATAGCAGATCTCTCGGCAGAAACTCTACAAGCCAGAAGAGAGTGGGGGCCAATATTCAACATTCTTAAGGAAAAGAATTTTCAACCCAGAATGTCATATACAGCCAAAATAAGTTTCATAAGTGAAGGAGAAATAAAATCCTTTGCAGACAAGTAAATGCTGAAAGATTTTGTCACCACCAGGCCTGCCCTACAAGAGCTCCTGAAGGAAGCACTAAACATGGAAAGGAACAACCGGTACCAGCCACTGCAAAAACATGCCAAATTGTAAAGACCATCAATGTCAGGAAGAAACTGCATCAACTAACGAGCAAAATAACCCGTTAAAATCATAATGACAGGATCAAGTTCACACATAACAACATTAACCTTAAATGTAAATGGGCTAAATGCTCCAATTAAAAGACACAGACTAGCAAATTGGATAAAGAGTAAAGACCCATCAGTTTGCTATATTCAGGAGACCCATCTCATGTGTAGAGACACATATGGGCTCAAAATAAAGGGATAGAGAAAGATCTACCAAGCAAATGGAAAACAAAAAAAGGCAGGGGTGCAATCCTACTCTCTGATAAAACAGACTTTAAACCAACAAAGATCAAAAGAGACAAAGAAGACCATTACATAATGGTAAAGGGATCAATTAAACAAGAAGAGCTAACTATCCTAAATATATACGCACCCAATACAGGAGCACCCAGATTCATAAAGTAAGCCCCTAGAGACCTACAAAGAGACTTGGACACCCACACAATAATAATGGGAGACTTTAACATGCCACTGTCAACATTAAACAGATCAATGAGACAGAAAGTTAACAAGCATATCCAGAAATTAAACTCAACTCTGCACCAAGTGGACCTAATGAACATCTACAGAACTCTCCACCCCAAATCAACAGAATATACATTCTTCTCAGCACCACATCGCACTTATTCCAAAATTGACCATCTAGTTGGAAGTAAAGCACTCCTCAGCAATTGTGTAAAAGAACAGAAATTATAACAGTCTCTCAGACCACAGTGCAATCACATTAGAACTCAGGATTAAGAAACTCACTCAAAACCGCTCAACTACACGGAAACTGAACGACCTGCTCCTGAATGACTACTGGGTACATAACGAAATGAAGGCAGAAATAAAGATGTTCTTTGAAACCGATGAGAACAAAGACACAACATATCAGAATCTCTGGATCACATTTAAAGCAGTATGTAGAGGGAAACTTACAGCATTAAATGCCCACAAGAGAAAGCAGGAAAGATCTAAAATTGATGCCCTAACATCACAATTAAAAGAACTAGAGAAGCAAGAGCAAACACATTCAAAAGCTAGCAGAAGGCAAGAAATAACTAAGATCAGAGCAGAACTGAAGGAGATAGAGACATGAAAAATCCTTCAAAAAAGTCAATGAAACCAGGAGCTGTTTTTTTTTTTTTTAAAGATCAACAAAATTGATAGACAGCTAGTGAGACTAATAAAGAAGAAAAGAGAGAAGAATCAAACGGACACAATTAAAAATGATAAAGGGGATATCACCCCCGACCCCACAGAAATACAAACTACCATCAGAGAATACTATAAACACCTCTATGCAAAACTAGAAAACCTAGAAAAAATAAATTCCTGCACACATACACTCTCCCAGGACTAAACCAGGAAGAGTTAAATCCTTGAATAGACCAATAACAGGCTCTGAAATTGAGGCAATAATAAATAGCCTACCAACCAAAAAAAATCGAGGACCACAAAGATTCACAGCAAAATTCTACCGGAGGTACAAGGAAGAGCTGGTACCATTCCTTCTGAAACTATTCCAATCAATAGAAAAAGAGGGAATCCTCCCTAACTCATTTTATGAGGCCAACATCATCCTGATACCAAAGCCTGGCAGAGACACAACAAAAAAAAGAGAATTTTAGACCAATATCCCTGATGAACATTGATGCAAAAATCCTCAATAAAATACTGGCAAACCAAATCCAGCAGCACATCAAAAAGCTTATCCACCATGATCAAGTGGATTTCATCCCTGGGATGCAAGGCTGGTTCAATATATGCAAATCAATAAACATAATCCAGCATATAAACAGAACCAAAGACAAAAACCACATGATTATCTCAATAGATGCAGAAAAGACCTTTGACAAAATTCAACAGCCCTTCATGCTAAAAACTCTCAATAACTTCAGTATTGATGGAATGTATCTCAAAATAATAACTATTTATGACAAACCCACAGCCAATATCATACTGAATGGGCAAAAACTGGAAGCATTCCCCTTGAAAACTGGCACAAGACAGGGATGCCCTCTCTCACCACTCCTATTCAATAGAGTGTTGGAAGTTCTGCCAGGGCAATCAGGCAGGAGAAAGAAATAAAGGGTATTCAGTTGGAAAAAGAGGAAGTTAAATTGTTTGCAGATGACACGATTATCTATTTAGAAAACCCCAGTCTCAGCCCAAAATCTCCTTAAGCTGATAAGCAACTTCAGCAGGATACAAAAGTCTCAGGATACAAAATCAATGTGCAAAAATCACAAGCATTCCTATACACCAAGAACAGACAAACACAGAGCCAAATTATGAGCAAACTCCCATTCACAACTGCTTCAAAGAGAATAAAATACCTAGGAATCCAACTTACAAGGGATGTGAAGGACCTCTTCAAGGAGAACTACAAATCATGCTCAATGAAATAAAAGAGGACACAAACAAATGGAAGAACATTCCATGCTCATGGATAGGAAGAATCAATATCATGAAAATGGCCATAGTGCCCAAGGTAATTTATAGATTCAATGCCATCCCCATTAAGCTACCAATGACTTTCTTCACAGAATTGGAAAAAGCTACTTTAAAGTTCATATGGAACCAAAAAAGAGCCCTCATTGCCAAGACAATCCTAAGCCGAAAGAGCAAAGCTGGAGGCATCACGATACCTGACTTCAAACTATACTATAAGGCTACAGTAACCAAAACAGCATGGTACTGGTACCAAAACAGAGATATAGACCCCCAGAACACAACAGAGCCCTCAGAAATAATACCACACATATAAAACTATCTGATCATTGACAAACCTGACAAAAACAAGAAATGGGGAAAGGACTCCCTATTTAATAAATGGTGCTGGGAAAGCTGGCTAGCCATAAGTAGAAAGCTGAAATTGGATCCCTTCCTTACACCTTATACAAAAATTAATTCAAGATGAATTAGAGACTTAAATGTTAGACCTAAAACCATAAAAACCCTAGAAGAAAACCTAGGCAATACCATTCAGGACATAGGTACGGGCAAGGACTTCATGTCTAAAACACCAAAAGCAATGGCAACAAAAGCCAAAATTGATAAATGGGATCTTGTTAAACTAAAGAGCTTCTGCACAGCAGAAGAAACTATCATCAGAGTGAACAGGCAACCTACAGAATGGGAGAAAATTTTTACCATCTACTCATCTGACAAAGGGCTAATATCCAGAACCTACAAAGAACTCAAATTTACAAGAACAAAGCAAACAACCCCATCAAAAAGTGGGCAAAGGATATTAACAGATACTTCTCAAAAGAAGACATTTATGCAGCCAACAGACAAATGAAAAAATGCTCATCATCACTCGCCATCAGAGCAATGCAAATCAAAACCACAGTGAGATACCATCTCACACCAGTTAGAATGGCAATCATTAAAAAGTCAGGAAACAACAGGTGCTGGAGAGGATGTGGAGAAATAGGAACACTTTTACACTGTTGGTGGGACTACAAACTAGTTCAATCATTGTGGAAAACAGTGTGGCAATTCCTCAAGGATCTAGAACTAGAAATACCATTTGACCCAGCCATCCCATTACTGGGTATATACCCAAAGGATTATAAATCATGCAGCTATAAAGGCACATGCACACGTATGTTTATTGTGACACTATTCACAATAGCAAAGACTTGGAACCAACCCAAATGTCCATCAATGACAGACTGTATTAAGAAATTGTGGTACATATACACCATGGAATACTGTGCAGACATAAAAAAGGATGAGTTCATGTCCTTTGTAGGGACATGGATGCAGCTGGAAACCATCATTGTCAGCAAACTATCACAAGAACAGAAAACCAAACACTGCATGTTCTCACTCATAGATGGGAATTGAACAATGAGAACACTTGGACACAGGAAGGGGAACATCACACACGGGAGCCTATTGTGGGGTGGGGGGAGGGGAGAGGGATAGCATTAGGAGATATACCTAATGTAAGTGATGAGTTAATGGGTGCAGCACACCAACATGGCACATGTATACATATGTAACAAACCTGCATGTTGTTCCCATGTACCCTAGAACATAAAGTATAAAAAAAAAAAAGAAAGAAAAAGAAATAGGTACATTCACACTGTTGTGCAACCAATCTCCAGAATTTTTCTGATTGGGTGAAACTGAAACTCTATACCCATTAAACCACAAGTCCCATTCTCACCTTCCTGGCCCCTGCTCCTCTGCTTTCTGTCTTTATGAGTTTGACTACTCCAGGTATGTCATGTAAGTGGAATCATAACTGTATTTGTCTTTGTGTGTCTGGCTTATTTCACTTAGCATAATGTCCTCAGGGTTCATTCATGTTGTAGTATGTGCCAGGATTTCCTTCCTTTTTAAGCTAAATAATATTCCATTGTATGCATATACTGCATTTTGTTTACCCATTCATTTGTCAGTGGATGGAAGTGTAATTGCTGGATCATATAGTAAATCTATTTTTAATCTTTTGAGGAACTGCCATTTCTGTGTTCCATAGCAGCTGCAACATTTTATATTTCCACCAACAGTGCACAAGGGTTCCAATTTTTCCATATCCTTGCCAACACTCGTTATTTTATATATTTTTGATAGTAGACATCTTAATGGGTGTGAGGTGGTGTCTCATTGTGGGGCTGATCTGCAATTTTTAGGTGTTCAATGATGTTAAGCATCTTTCCATGTGTCTCATCACTGTTTTTAACATCTAGTTCCCTCTTCTTCTCAAGGGTTTGTGGCTTGTCCAAGCAGTGTCATCAAAATGTCCATCTTTCATACGTGCTGCCCAATCCACTCTGGTCCCTTTTGTGACTTTGTATCTCTGTCTCGGTCTTTTCTCAGTGAGCCTTTCCTGGTTAATGAGAGAGAAGTCTACTTTTTCCCATTTGAACACACTAGAAGCCTGTGGATCAAAGTCCATTTTTGTCCTTCTCTCAGAGACATCAATCTTTATGCTTCTACAGGCAGTTATCTCACATTAGTTACAAGAGTAAACAATTAAGCGTTCAAATTAGCACATGTGCTGCTATGACTTTCAGAAGCTCTCTGAGCAGATGATTTACTCAGTTGACTCACTTATATAATTCCAATATAACATTTGTCAATCAGATGTTTAACCTGAGAATGAAGTTTCTTTCATTTCTCTTTCCTTTTTTTCCCCTCTTTTTGATCTTGCAGCATTTCAACTTTGAGGAGTTATTTGGAGTCACTGGATTTACTTTAACTGTATCTGGTACATATTATCCATGGTAATTAGTAAAGCCCTTTTAAAAAATCTGGAACATGTTTATTTGTGCTCACTAGACACCTAGCATGGATAAAGAACTAATAAAGGAATTTCATATTGCCATGTTAATTTTTTTCCACGTAGTATTGATGATTTCCTCTTACAAATTCCAAAATGCTTCCTTCAAAATTATTAACTTGTGTACACAAAGTTCAACACTGACCAGCCTGTGAGAGCCCATTCCAGTCAACACTTGCTCTCTCCTATCGCCTTGAGGTTATGTTTCACCCATGACCTGAGGATGACTATGCTGTGGTATGACAATAGAAATGTGTATGTCCTAAGCTTCAAGGACACCAGGTGACTGGAGTCCAGATAGCAGATATATAGTCATCTTTGCTTTTTTTTTTTTTCACTACCTTCCTTTTTATCTAACTTCTGTAACTCCCTTTTGCATTTCCCTATAAACTCCAGGTTTTAAAAAATTCTATCTGGCAGAGAGCTCCTTCCTCATCTCATTTATGATTTCCTCTCCGTCTTTTAGCCTTTAAACATGGGCACTCTTTAATTCTCTTTCCTGTGTCTCCTGCTTTTTCTCTTTCTTGTCAGGCCCATTCATTTTAACTCTGTTTCCACCTCTCTGCATAAGACCCAAATCCATGCCACTAACCATGGCCTTTCCTGAGCTTGAGACAGGCACCCTTGGTGCTGGCCAGCATTCTGTCAAAGTAGCCACATCAACCTAAACCCAGTCCTTCCTTCACGCCTCCTTTGTGCTTATTGACTTAACCATCCTACATATCTCAGTTTGCAAAACTCAAATATCATTTCCACTTTCATTTTGCTGTCAACAGAAAGTTGGCAGTACTTAAAGAAGGAAATATTTGAAGATTTAAAACATTTAAAGGAAGGAAAGATTGTTTGGGACTGGGGACTAAGGGAAGGTCCCAAGGAAGAAGTGGCATTGGGCTGGCTGGGCTTTAAAGGATGTGAAGAAGATTGAGTAAGGCATAGATGACGGGTGGAAGAGAGTTTTTCAGACAAAGGCTATGTTTTGGGAAGAGGAGAGTTATTTGCAGTGGCTAGAAATGATTGCAGAGAGAAAGAGGAGTTTAAGGTAAAAATGATGGAGAATCAAGAGTTTATTGTAAGGAGTTGGACTTCAAGTGAGAATCCCTGGGAATCCAGTAAAGACTTCCTAGGAGGGTGTCTTAGTCCATTCAGGCTGCTTTAAGAGAATACCATAGACTGGGTGGTTTGTAAACAACATGAAGTTATTTCTCACAGTTCTGGAGGCTGCAAAGTCCACGATCAAAGCACTGGCAGATTTGGTGTCTCGTAAAGTCCTGCTTCCTAGATGGCCATCTTCTTGCCCATGTGACAGAAGGGGCAAGACAACTCTCTGGGGTCTTTTTTTATAAGGTACTAATCCCATTCACAAGGCCTCTATCCTTATGACATAATCACCTCTCCAAGGGCCCATCTCCCAATATCATCACATTGGGGCTTTGGTGTCAACATACTAATTTTAAGGGGAAAACAAACATTCAGTCTATAGCATAAGGGCAACATCATTTGAACTCATAATTTCTCTCATGCATCCCATGTCTGATTTCCCCTGGGAAACTTTAAATCTCTGGGTAAAAGTGTACACTTAACATTCTAACTTTTTCTCTAATTCTTCTCTGAACCCCTCAGCATGTTACCGAGCACATTGGAATTCAGTGTTTGATGACTAGATGAATAAGATAGTAATGTAAGTATAATGGTAGAATGAACACAAACTACTACAAAAATAGATGTTCCATTAGTACATGAACTTCTGAAGCTTTTAGGCTTCTCATGTAACTGTCCAACTCCTGATTTACCCAGCCTCCCTCGTCTCTCTTGCATGTGTCAGATACTTTGGATATAAAAAAGGGAAGTCTCAAGAAATTGAGAACCAGAATGACACGTAAACACATTCTGAAATACATTACAAAGAGTGTTGTAAGGGACAAATGTCTACATTATATGGAAACACACTAAAGGAACAGCTAGATACCTAGATTGACATCTGAGCCAGATAGACCATTCATTCAAAAATTATTTCCTAGGTGCAAGAAGCTGAAGGTATCCTGTGTGGGATATACACACTCAGTCAGGATCCCTACTCCTAAGACCTCTTGGTCTAACTGATAGCAAAATACTCTCATTTATTCAGCTACTACTATATCTCACAGACTCTCACAGAAAGCCTTTATACAGACAAAGAAACTGAGAGTCAGAGAAGATACGTGGCTTGCTTAAAAGGATTTGGGTTAGTTGCAAAGCTCATGCTTTCTTCACTACACAATGCCTCTTACAAACAGTAAGTGGAAGGATATACAAAGTGTTATTAGTACTTAGAAGCAGGGTTAACTAGAGAGGGTGAGGGACATCTTTCTGAAAGAGATGGGGTTTTATAGCAGAAGAGCAACAGGATAACTGTTACTTGTCATTTGCTCTAATAAACACATTTTGATATCAAGAGCTAGTGATAGAATGTTTTAAAAAGAGTTGGGGATCTTTGTTACCCAGGCTGCTCTCAAACTCTTGGTCTCAAGCAATCCTTCAGCCTCAGCCTCCAAGTTTCTGGGATTACTGGTACAAGTTACTATGCCCAGCAGCTAGTGATAGAATATTTTTCACCAATTCTGCCATGACCTTGAAGAAACACAAAGGTACAATTTTACTATTGTGTTCTATTTGGATACCTGAGGTTGCATGTAGAAGTGATTTAGAGGTGACATTTCCAGAAGAGTTTATTTGCCCCAACAAAAGTCTGTTGCTTGAGGCCCCTTCTCTCCTAACAATAACAAAAAGGTTTGGGACTCAAAGTTCACTTTACTTTGTTACAGAAAACAAAGCCATGGCACTAGGGAAGACAGGCTCATCTTTTTTCCTCTCTCAAGCGTCACTCATCTGATATACATCAATATATTTGCACCGGGTTTGTGATCAGACATTTGAGCCTTTATGTATAAAAGGCAAGTCACAATATCCCTAACCTGAATAATTCATGTTGTTTGTCATGAGTCTTTTAAGCCTTTCTGTTAAACTTGAAGATTAGCTTTTTCTTTTTCTTTCTTACTTCCTTAATCAAAGGTTATTTGGAGTCAACTTTGAACAATTCCTCAAGCTGTACTGTTCAACCATTTGATTCAGTATTTTCAGGATTTGGAAGCAGGTTGCTGCTGGTTCTTAGGTCTGCTGTATTATTCAAAGCCTTAGTAAATGATGAATAGGCTGAAAGCCTAGAAGGCTATTTTCTAATTTCTCAAAGGTCTCTTTATCACCTAATTTTCTTTTCATCAAATGTTATTTACTGAGTACCTCCAATCAACTTCTTTGGTATTGTAGCTTGCTGTGATTCTGGCAGATAATAAATGTCAGCATGGGGAGGGTAAAAGAACCAAGCCTTACATTTAGTAATATTGTTTGTTTGAAATAGGTTTCACTTTCATCATACCGGGTCTCACGGGGGCAAGACCTTTACTCCGCCATCTTGATAAGATCCCTGGGGTCCCTCTGTTGGTCTCCCTAGGATTTCCCACATGTACAAGAGATGAAAAGGTTTTTAAGATCTAAGAAACAAAGCAATCTATTATTTATCCTGAAAATCGTATTATATCTTATGTTGTATAGGCACAGTAGGCACATTAATGTGCAGTCTATCAAAGACACAAGAACAAAGATGTTAAATTGATATCACATAGCACCTAGCAGGAAAGAATCATTTCTACTTGGAAGGTAGGGAGACGAAAGTGGGAAGTTACAGAGGGCAAACACATGGAAGGCAAATCATAGCCCTCTCTACACCACAGGAATGTTTACACATCAGACCAAGTACTCTCAATGTTGAGCTCAGATGCAGCTCAGGATCCTTCTCAACACAGTCCACTAGGAAGCCATTGTCAATCTCAAGTTGCCATGCCAGAGAAAAATTTTATTCATTTCTGATGCCTTGGGTGATTTGGATCCACATGCAGGGATAATTAAGGGCTGATCCAAGAGACCACTGTAGAGATATTCCTTATTAAACCCGATATTAAAATAATCTAATAAGATGGGAGGTGTTCATGTAATTATTTCATCATCGTAGTATGCCATGGTTTCTGTTGCAGTGGAGTTTTCATGACAGCTCAGTGTTACTATTTTATCCCGTTAATTGCAAGTTTACTGCATTGTCAGCTAGTTTATTCCATTAATAACTATTTTATCTTATTAGTAGTAGGCTCCCATCTGCTTTGAAGCCTTTGACTAAGATCTCTGTGTTGTCTCTCCTGACGTTCAGTAGTGCATCCCTGACCTCTCCTCTTCAGAGTTTCTAAATTTTGTATAAGCTCTAATTTGCCTCAGATCTTTCATACCTGAAATACAAAGAGTGGTTTCCATTTCTCTGTCTGAACTCCAGGCAAAAAAAGAGATGTTATATTTTATAGTCAAAGAAGTGCAAATGTTTTTCTATTTTGAGCTCTAAATATAGTAGCTTTCCATCCACATGTTCATTTCTCTGTGTCCTTAAGCAGTAGATTTCATGCTATTTACATATTATCTTATGCTAAACACTAGTTGTTTCACCTGTGTTTAGTTATATCCACATAAGAAGGTTTTTTATCTCTTTGAGAGTTGAAGACTAGACAGTATTCCTCTTTTCCTTCTGACATTGTGGCTTTAACAATTTATGAACAGCCAATTGAGAGAAAACCACAACTTCTTTCAAATTAGTGCTAGAAAATATTTCTGTCATTCAAGTTAACAATAGGAAAGGTCAACTTTATGGTTTCACTCCAAAAGGAGTGTAATGGAGATATAGACACACACATTACCTTCAGCACTATGGGTTTCTTCTATTTGCCCCCTGAAAATAAGTAAGTATGCCAGCTTGTCTATTGCCAACTTGGCCTTACCACCAGCCTTCTAAGGTCTCTTCCACTTTGCATCCATGAATCCCTTGTCCTGTATGTATAATTCTGGCTTAGAGTTGGCCAAGAAGAAGCATGTGTGTAAGATCTGGATGATGAAAGAGAAGGAGAAGTCTTTATCCCCTTGAGGTGGTTGTAGCCAGACATGTGGGCAGAAATTTCACGGCAGGTTCCTGGTGAGCCATGAGAAACATGCTTTATGACTGCAGACAGACAGAGTTGGTGGGAATTTCCCAGAGACTTTGAAGAAGGGCAGTAGGCTCTGGGCAAGCTCTCCATGACCACCTGCCTCGAAGCTTTCAGCAGAGATCTCTGTGTGCCGGCTGGGTGCAGTGGCTCAAGCCTGTAATCCCAGCACTTTGGGAGGCTGAGACGGGCGGATCACGAGGTCAGGAGATCAAGACCATCCTGGCTAACACGGTGAAACCCTGTCTCTACTAAAAATTACAAAAAGCTAGCCGGGCGAGGTGGCAGGCGCCTGTAGTCCCAGCTACTCGGGAGGCTGAGGCAGGAGAATGGCATGAGCCTGGGAGGCGGAGCTTGCAGTGAGCTGAGATCCGGCCACTGCACTCCAGCCTGGGTGACAGAGCGAGACTCCGTCTCAAAAAAAAAAAAAAAAAAGAGATCTCTGTGTGCCATCTCCAAACTTAACTTCCCCAGAGCTTCTAACATTTGTATAAACCTCTCCTATCTTAACTTTGTCACACCTGAAATATAGAGCAGTGGTTCTGCCCCTGCCTGAACCCTGTCTGATATGATAAGTAAATGAATAAATGAATGAGTGCCCAGAATACCCATTATAGCATTATTCTAGAGTATTCATCATAATATGAAAGCAACTGACACAGACATTTGCTGCTGACCAAATGTTTGTGACTTTCCCATGTATCCTATCCTCCCTTCTAGTTGGTTGAGGCCATGTGACTACTTCAGGGCACTGGGCCTATTAAAAGCAGCAATGAGTAGCTCCAAGGCATTTAAAAGCTTCTTGTGCTACCTCCACACTCTATGACCCTTTGTAGAGGTCCTGTGTTATCATGGCACAGCTATAAGATGGTAGAGCTTCCAGAAGCCTGGGCCTTTGCGTGCTATAGCAGAGGTACCTTGCTGATCTATGCTGAACAAGTAACATGAACAAGAAACAAAGCTTTGTTGTATGAAAGTTGTGGGAGTTTGGTTCAACTTGTCTCCATAGCTGATATTAGCCCAACCTGACAATTTTGAGGGCATAAGATCTACTTTTTAAGGTGCAATAGACAGCCTAGTTTGAAACTATAAATGCACTTTCTGAATGAAATGTATTATTAAAAGTACCCTGCTGACTGTGTCTCAAATTCACACAAATATAAGTTACAAAAAGAGAAAGAAGAAAATAGTGTGTCAATATATGCATATATATGTAAAGTGCTCAATTTTTAAGAACTACAAAATGACTAATAAATGGACAAAAGACAAAATTGTAATTCACACAGTGAGAATATAAATTTCAGACAAACGGGAGAGAGTATTCTCATTCATTAGTAATAAATATGCTAACTGAAACAAGGTATCACTTAAAAGTTATGAGATTATCAGTTAAATTATCCATGTTAAGAAGATACTACCTCAAGTTGTTTGGGTTATAGGAAAACTTGTTTGCATGTATTTTGGGAGAGGCAGTGTAAACATGGGTATTTGGAAAGAAATTTGACAGAAAAGGTGAAATGGTCATAATCTTTGCCCTAGTCATTCCACTCTAAAGAATAATTGAAAAGTGGAAGAAAGCCCCATATATATGAACAATTTTGTTGCCACATTGTATGTAATAAAAAATTGGAATGTAATGTCAAAATGTAGTGTAAAAAACATATTTGGGTAACTATGATTTTAACTATGATCTAAAACGTGCATATTTAGATAACTTTTGCGATGTTACATAGCTATTAAAAAGTTATTATAGAGCAGGTTCTCAGCTTGAGTGTGCATCAGAATCACCCATAAAGATTATAAAAACACAGCTTACTCAGCCCAAGTCCAAGTTTTTGATTCAGTAGGTCTGGAATGGGAACCTAGAATTTGCATTTCTGACAATTTCCAGGTGATGCTGGTCCAAGGACCACACTCTGAGAACTCCTGGTATTAAGGATCGCAAAATATTAGTTAACTTATATAATATAATGTTAAGTAAGAAAAAGAAACATTGAAATCATAAGCTAAGATGCACCTACTCAATAGTGCAAAGAGGTATTTTAGTGAAATCATGGTTAAGAGCATGGGGTAAGGAAGACAGTCAGACTCATTGGAATTCCAGCTTTAAGGCTATCATGGACCCAATGCTCTAGAGTTTCTACAGACTCTTCAGGAATCTCTGAAAAGGCTTGAGATCTGAAAGAGAAAGAAAAGGACTAGCAAAATATACAGAGAAAACTGTAACATAGGAATTAGTAAGTATTTCATTAAGCATTCCAAAAACGTAACACTGGGCATATTAGACAATTGAAAGGCAGCTCTTAATTATATGTGCATGTATATGGAGATGTTTGTGCAACTAAATATATTTGCTATGATGTAGCATGGGGCCTCTAAAAGTAAGAAAATTGGTGTGTGTGTGTGTGTGTGGTGAAGGGTCAACAGTATTTATACACCAATCTCTCAACCAGGTCTAACACTAATCAACAACAAAGGAAGAATCCTGTGTTAACTTCATCTTACTGCTGTCCATCAATAGGCTTCACTCATCCCATCTCCAACTAACTGATGTTGGTTACTCTATATTCTATGTAGGGTCTACTCTCCACACAACAGTCACAGCAGATTAAATATGACATATCACCAATTAAAATTCTCCCACAACCTCCTACAGAAATTCAAACTCTGTAAGTACAATGACAACACAGCCTGGTTTGCCAGAATCAAATCCAGGCAAAACCACTGTCCTAGATTACCTGCCAACACCACACCTTTCACTCAGAAGTGTTCCACTTTGGATGATAAGAATAAGAATAGAGGGGAAACTGTCATTCTTAGCAAACTAACACAAGAACAGAAAAAAAAAAAACACTGCATGTTCTCATTCAAAAGTGGGAGTTGAACAATGAGAACACATGGACACAGGGAGGGGAACATCACACACCGGGGCCTGTTAGCGGGTTGGAGGCTAGGGGAGGGATGGCATTAGGAGAAATACCTAATGTAGATGATGGGTTGATGGGTGCAGCAAACCATGATGGCATATGTATACATATGTAACAAACCAGCACGTTCTGCACACGTATCCCAGAACTTAACGTATAATAGTAATTTTTTAAAAAAGATTAGAATTGCCAGATCCAATACCAAATATTGAGTATTGCTGTAGAAACACTTACACTAAATTTTTTTCATTGTTGATCTGAAATTCAGTGTTCACAAGGTATCCCGTATTTTTATTTGCTAAATCTGGCAACCCTATTGCCCCTACGCAAACAGCCCTAAGTGTTACACCCCTGCCTACCACCTTGTTGCAGTCACCGCTCCTGCTTCCTCCTGCTCCAGCCCCACTGTAATTCACGTGCCTTGAATATCCATGCTCATTCCCTCCTCTGGACCATGGCACTGCTCTTTGATCTCCCTGGATTGCTCATTGTAGCTTCACTCAGCTGACTCCTTCTGATCAACTAGGTTTCAGCAGATGTCAGCGCAGAAAGACATTTGATTGCCCAGCAAAAAAAGCCCCATATCCCTCCCTCTTTTGTCACTATATAAAACAGCGGTGTCCAATCTTTTGGCTTTCTTGGGCCACATCAGAAAAGGAAGAATTGTCTTGGGCCATATATAAAACACACTAATGATAGCTGGTGAGCTAAAAAGAAATTGCAAATAAAAATTTCATGTTTTAAGAAATTTTATGAATTTGTGTTGAGATGCATTCAAAGCTGCTCTGGGCTGCATGCGGGCCGTGAGTTGATCTAAAAGAATAGCCTTTAATCTCATGGCTGTCTTTCTCTCCCCATTCAGATAGAGATACCCTGAGATCCGGGGATCCTGTCTTTCTTGCTGACTGCTGGGGTGGTGTATACATGCCTACAGCAGGCTTGAAACACAGTTAATACTCAACACTTAATTGTTGAATGTTAGATGGAAGAATACAAGTGTATCAAAATACGGCATCTTGAGTTCCTTGTCACAGGAGTACACACACATACTTTTTCCTTTGAAAAGGGTTGACATTTCTTTTGAAAGACCTTAGACTTGAAGCTGAGCTATTTCCAAATGTGCAGCAGTAGTGCATATGGTAATGGTTTCATAAAGTATGTTAATCAAGGAACCACAAAAATCATTTAATCTAGGAGGTTTCCTCACCACCATCAAATACTGATTATATTTACATAGAAATTGACTCATTATCATGCAGCTGATAAACATTGCTGAAGGGAGAGCCTGCAGAAGCCTATTTGCCAGACACAATCTCCAATCCCAACTGCTGACAGGAAATAATCATTTTAAAGATTGCCACACAAAAAGGTGACATTCCTGTGTCATCATATTTCCTTTCCCTACAGCAGAAGCCAGGATTAATAAAGTTAATAAAAAATTAAGTCACCATATTTTTTTTAAATTAAAATGTTTAGAAATGTATGATGATCAATGTCACAATAGTAAGGTAAGGACTTAAAATGACTATTTGAGGTTCTAAAAGTCCATTTAGGGTGTTAAGCTGTTAAAAATGGCTTAAACTTAAGATAAAGAATCATGACAGGATTTCAGTTTGGTTTGTTCAAGAATCACCCTTTAGATGACTTTGTGTGTATCACATACCACTCTCTAATTGTGTATGTAAATAAACACAAAGATGCACAGGCTTAAAGTAAAATCTTGCTTCTCACCCTATGAATTTAAACAAAAGGTATAAAATGTATATTTAAACATTCAAGCACCATCTTTTGCAAGTCTGATTTGCATTCTTCCATGTATTTAAAATAAGCCTCCTCTTCATTGATGTTGCAGATATCTCCATGGGGTACAAACAGCTCCCTATCTGAGCTCTTCGACTTACTGTTGAAACTGCCACATACCAGTGCCTGGACTTGGAAGGAGTTTCCCTGGTCTGTTCCACTTTCAGGGTTCAGGCCCTGTGGTTCAAGAGGTGCCATGTAGCACAATGGGTCAGGCTTGCTTTGTACCAGTCTCAGGGTAGAACTAATTCTACAGCCCTCTCTTGTTCTAGAGAGCATTTTGTGTTGAGGAGCCAACCTAATTCATATGATGCAAAATTTATATGTTATCTGATAAGATTTTAGGACTTAGGCAAAATGAATATAGTGATTAATTTTTCTTTCTTCCGATTTACCTCTCACTTTCACTCAGATACATTTGAAATTAACAACTGAAGTGATAAATTTAACAAATCATTTGCTCATTATAAATATTTAGTTTATGATTATATAGAGAGGGTTTCTATGAGCTCTGTCTTCAGTCATGTTAAAAACTGCAGTGATAAAAGGCCCAAAATAATGTACTGAAGATGAACTCAAAATCGTTCAAAGGCAAGCAGGGAAGAACATTCTACAGTTTAATGCATTTCTCTTCTATTTCAATGTCCACTCTGGGATAATCACTGGTTACTTCAAAAAGACCTTTAGATTAAATATAGGGTGCAGCAGCTGAGGATTTGGGGTATTGAAAACAGGGTACAGCATACAGCACCTGAGGATTTGGGGTGACCTTCATTTGACTCTGGAAAATGAAATGTATTTTTGTTTATTTCACTCTTTCGTCAAGGCAAACCACCAGCTGACGTTGTTGACAATGACTACATACACCTTTAAGACAGAGACTGTGTCATATTCATTTTTATTCTCAAGCTGCTCAATGTGTTTTATTCTCAAGCTGCAATAATGTAGTTACATTCAATTCAAGGAAAATATCCTGCATGTTCTCACATTTAGCAGAAACAAACTTGTCTTCATTCATCTGGGTTCTATTTAATTTGGCTGGGGATTGGAGAGCAAGGTAGAGTATTAGGTGGAGATGGGGAAAGAGTAGGTAGGATCCTTGGCAGATTCAGGTGGGAAAGCAGCTATTTTAGAATTTTATAAACATACAAATCTCATATGTGTATATAAATTTGATATTAAGATATTATGTTAGAATTTGCTGTATAAAAATGTAATATTGTATATAAAGGTAAGCTATATAAGGGGAACATTTTCCCAATATGACTAAATATATTATAGTCTTGTTTTAAAGCCAAATAATGAGAGCCTTTAGTTATTTTTATATATGAAGTCGAAATTTAGCATTTATTTTTCTAGACTTTAATCATTAATAGCATTAAAATAACAAAAGATAGTCAGTGGAAATGTTTTTCTTTTTTAAAAACCTCTCTAGACTTACACAAAGTCCAATTTAATGAAAATTTCCAAAGCTTACAGAAATAAAAATCGTCTTTTGATGCAATATTACACATTATACATTTTAGTTTTTGTTTTGAAATTGCCTCAAACTTCTTTTCTTAAACCATTTGAGAATAAATCGCCAACCTGAGACCCATGACCCCAGATCTCATTTCCCATAAACAAGGACTTTCTTCTACATAATTATAATACATACACTAAAACTGGCCAATGAATGTTGATGTATTACTATGTAATATCTAATTATCAGACACGACTCAAGTTTTCCCAGTTGCTTCAGTAATGTCCTTTATAGTGAAAAGATTCAGTTAAGAACCAAACTTACATCTAGTTGTAATGTCTCTTCACTTTCTTTCAGTCTGGGACAGTTCTCTGCAGTTTTAAAACTTTCATGACCTTGATACTTTTAAGATGACAAAACAGTAATTTTGTTAACTCTTCCTTAATTTGTGTTTGTCTGATGTTTCTTCATATCTAGATTCAGGTGTTGAAGCTTTAGCAAGAAAATCACAGAAGGGATGCTGTGTTCCTATTGCATCCAATCAGGTGGCACATGATTTCTCTGTGTCCCGTTACTGATGATATTCGCTTTGATTAGTAGGATGAGGTGCCATCTACCAGATTTCTACTATAATTTTGCTTTTTTTTCCCTTTTGTAATTTATAAGTATGTGAGAGAGATACTTTGAAACCATGTAACTGTCCAATTCCTCATCAAACCATCAACTTATTCATTAATTTGCTTATATCATTATGGTCTTGCATTTCCTATTTTATTCAATGAGTTAAAATCTGTCACTAACATGATTGATTTTGATGTTTAACTTGTCCCAGATGTTGGTAGAAGTGCCTTTGTGCTGCCATATGCCAATCATTCTCTGAGCACTTCCTTGCTTTTTGGCACAAGATGTTCCAGGCTCACCTTCTTCTTTCACAGCCCTAAGCCCTGGAATCAGACAATCCTCCAAGAAACGCTGAATCTTCTAGTGGAGACTATATATAGAAGCCAAGATTTGGGTGCTAGGTGTGCTCATTGATATTGGGGTGTTGTTGCTTACAAGCCTTCTCAGTGGATACTATGTGTTCTAGGGAACACATACACACAACTACACACAAACACACACACACACATATATGTGTATCAGTTTAAGTCTGTGTATACCTATAATACATAAGCACATAATTATACCTCTCTATACATAGCTAGACAACTATATATATATAATTATCTATATATTGATTTCTATATCTGTAGAAATAGATATTGATTTATATCTATATATTGAAATTCATGAATTCATACCAATATATCTGATTTTAATCCAACATCACAGAATCCATCCTAGTCCTCTTCCTTTCTGTATTTGTATTGTCTTTCTCAGACTAAGGAATCAGATCCCCATAATAATTATATTTACTCATCAGTGTAACCAGTGTAACCAGTTCCCCATCTCTCCCACGTGGATGTCTTCTCAGTCCTCTTGGGCACTGACTCCCTTTGTTGAGCCACCCTCCTGTGTGAAAGTCCTTTTCACCCAGCTTGGGCTCTGACACCCCATGCCTGGCCACTCCCACGTATGGACACTTTCTTTACCCCACCTAGGCTCTTGCTTCCTGTAGAGTCACCTCCGCTTTTGCATGGGCTCTGACACCAAGCTGACTCTCTCTAAAGATGCCCTCCCCATCCTGCTTGGACTCTGAGTTCCCATGCCTTCCCACACCCTCTTGGATGCCCTCTTCACCCTGGTTGGTCTTCAACACCCCATATCAGGCTACTCCTTCATGCAAAGTGTACCTTGCTGTGCCCTACCTAACTGCTTATTCGAGATTGTTCAGGAACGAAAGTAAAGGGAAACAAAGATAAAAATTTCAATTGTAATCAAGGAAATACTAAGGAAGTCTTCATTACGCTTTTGTAAACAACAAAGTAATGCATGCAGCTAATGAAAATTCAGGCAGTTCCAAAGACTTAGCGTCCCCAGCCCACCCCTAGTTCTATGTGTCTGCATATTCAAGCATATGTAAGCATAGCCCATTTTTCCCCTTTGAACACAGATGGGATTATATTAACTGGCCTGCCACTTTTTTCTTTTCCCATTAAATATATTTTGGAGGCCTTCATATGGCAGCACAATGTATCTACTTTAATATTTGCATAGCATTGTTGTTTGAATTATGAATGGATATCTGTCTACTGCTGATGGTCATTTAGGTTGTTGCTGAATATTTTCTTTTTATAAGCAATGCTGCAATGTATGCCCTTGAAGAAATATCTTTGGGTATGTTTCTCATCACATTTTCAATTTGTAGAAACTTATTTAATCTCTAAATCAAGTAGTTCAAATAAATAAGGATATAAAAGGCAGACTACTTAAAAGCCATTGTATTTTATCTTAACTGTGAATTTGTTTTGTGTCGTAAAATGTAGGGTTCAAAGAGCAAAATCAGATGATTCTGTCCATAAGTTAGAGTCTATCTAAAATCCTTTTTATAACAGATGAGGTAACTTAAAGGAGAAAGTCCAAGCAATTTACTAACAAAACCAGAGCTAGCACCCATGAGTTGAGAGAGGGCCCACACAGAAGTGAATGCCACAGGAGCAAACTTCCAACCAACAGGAGGCAATCTTCTTCCTAATATCATTTGCAGTTCTACCTGGGACTGCATCACTTACATGCACAGAAGCATATGAATTCCACCATGCGTCTTTCACTCATTGATACAAGTGGGGCCCTGGAGGTGTAGTCAAGTTAAACATTTTCCCCTGTTCTATTTGTCTTCTCATGCTAAATTAATCACTCTGTTTTCAACCCTTAATTATCTTCATCATCCCCATATACATCACACTTAATGAAAGACAAGATCACTAAGGAAGCAGAAGATCAATAAAGATAAAACTTAAAATGAGACATTAAGGATGAAGCCACCCAGAGAAGAGGATAATAAAATAAAAGCAAACAAGGTAAAAGTGGTTCAAAGACGCAAATTACCTTCTAAGAATTGAGAAAAGGCTATGAGGGTACAGAAGATACAATAAATTGGGGGCTTAAGGAGGTATATAATTTTCCCAAATAAAATATGGAATAGGAAAAACTAAGGCATATCAGGGGAAAAAGAAAAAGCAAAATTACTGGCTTGTTCTCCTCTTCTAACTTAAATATTTCATTGAGGTGTCAAGTTATTTCCCAGTAAATTTCTTAAATCATAGACTGAGTAGTCATATTCAGATTGCAGTAATCATTATTTTAAGTGGTTGTTCATCACATGATTGTCTCAACTAAATATAGAAGGAGAAATAACATGGGAATATAATACAAGGCACATCCTCACAAGAAAAAAATCCCTATCACAATAAAACTATTTAACAAATTAAAGTGAATTAAAATGGTCCTCATCTTATGAAAACAGATATATGACAATTTTTAAAAAGTACATAATACACATCTGAAGTGGATCCTTCCTGTATCACATCATAGAAATAGCAACCTGGAGACATTTTTAAAGTTAATTATTTACAATCCTAAAATACACCAACTCAAGTTTCTGATGATTCTTAAGGTGATAGCAGCCCCTGGGGGCTGCGCTATTCTTTGTGGTTTCCATCTGCCCTGCCTCCACGTTTATAAAGTTTCTTTGCTAAACTATCCTTGAATTATCCCAATTCCAGTGTACTGTCTGTTTCCTGCTAGGGGGCTTGCTAATACAGAGAGTAAATGTAGAATCATCTTCCAGGGAGATTAGCTGGAAAGGCAGTAGTAGGCATAATTAAGAGAAAAAGACAGGGTGAAACCATCTCTGTTCTTTGAATCTTTTTGAACATGTTTGCATGATATATCATGTCACTCAGAGTGCAAAAACATAAAGCCATATTTTTAAAATATTATTGCAATGACATCTGACTCTAGCTTTACTTGTCAAGGTTGAGAGTAGCTCTCTTGTGCTAATCTGGTCTTGCAAGGTCCAGGAGAACGGAACGATTCCCTCATCTTCAGTCTCTAGGCATTGTTGAGACAGTTGCTCCTTCCCTAGAGCGTTATAGACTTTTTGGAAATAGGCATCTTTCTGTCTTACTTCAGCTAAAAGCTCCTTTGCTAAGTCTCCTTAGATCTCAGAGACCATCCCACAGCTATTTGCAGCTCTGGGGATACACTGTGCCTCAGGTCACCACCACAGGCAGACTTGGCATCGTTTCTTATCTTTCTAGTAGCTAGAATCCATTTCTCATCATCTCTGGTCCAGACAACCAAAAGGAGTTTTCAAGAGATTCCAGATGGACTGGAAGGACATGCAGCATTCTCTTCCAGTCCATCTTCCAGATTGCCCCCAAGAAATCCACTTCTGACCATGGATTCGATCATGTCACTCTTCTGCTACTTCCTTGGCTTTCTGTTGATTATGAGATAAAACACAAGTATGAAATAGAAGAGTCTTCATAATCCTGTCCCCAGCCTATCTTTCTGACTTTACCTTTTGTCACTTGCTGTCCTTCCTCTCCAGTAATCTCTTTGTATTCCAACTTCATGGAGCTATTGTTCATCCCTGAACACTACACTCAAGTAATGGAAGAAACTAATGTTAATGAGCATCTATGCTGTATCCCTTACTGTGCTGACGTTGGCATTGATCTCATTTAATCCATCCAGCTGATGAGGAGGCTGATGCTCAAGCACCTTAAGAGCCTTAAGGAAGGGTAAGAATCACTAAGCGGTGGAGAGGAAGCTGACCTGGGCCCTGTCTTCCTGACATCATGTGACCTCCAAGCCTCAGAGTTACTGGTGGTGAAGAGCTCCCAACCTCAGTGTTCTTTTCTACCTTCACCACCTGGTTAGAACCTTCTGCTTCCTTAAAGCAAAACCTGGATTTTCATTTCCTCTGAACTCTTCCATGGCTACAGTATATAGAGTTGGTCCCTTCTTGCCCCTGGACACTATAGCAGTTTCAATATCTTTCTGTCACTGCTCTTATCACATGGCCTCCTCATCACCTGCATTTGTGTCCATCCATCATTACTAACTGCAGTTGGTTTGAGAACCAGGACCAAAGGGATATTATTCATCTCTGGTCCTTAGTTGTTATACAGAATCTGGTAAATATATGATGCTCTACCAATATTAGATACAGGAAAAAGGAGGAAGGAATAAAAATAAATCTTAGAACTATAGATTGTCCCACCACTATCTTTCAATATACCTGAAATGGAAAAATTTATGCTTTGCCTGGCAGGAAAGTTTCTAACCATATACAGTCCTCTCTAGAATGCCAAATAATGAGGTATGCCATATGTATATGAAACTGAGAATAAAAGATTTGCTAAAATGTCAATGAAAAACAAACATTTAATGAGAATAGTATTTTTAAAAGTGACCCAAATATGCATTATGTCTTACGGTTCTCCATGAGATCTAAACTCAATTTTCCAAAATTAACTCAGAACGTAGAATTAAAGTTAAAAAGGACTTAGCAGCAATGATGAATTACTTTTATACAAGTAAAAGGATAAGAGAAAATAAATATGGTAGACTTATAAAAACAAAAGACTAAAAGAAAGATTAACCATTGAAGATCAAAGGTGACTCTAAGACTCTAAAGCTCTAACAGAAATTCTCAAAGTGGATTCTAGTGGCTTTAGTGTGTAATACCTTAATAGTGACTGAGAGTAATAAAATCAACGAAAAGGAACACAGTTATGGTCTGGAATTGTTATTTTCAGTGTTCTAATTTAGAATTAAAAAGGAAAAATGAAATAAACTATTTTAACAGATAGGTATTAGAAATATGAAGTTTAGGAAGATCTCACTTGAGAGATGTGAAATATAATTTTCTTTATTCTGAGGAACAGAGTAAAACATATGTACTCTCCTCAATACAACCAGAACCACAGTTTTAATAAAATTCCTCAGTTTTCTCTGTGTACATTTGTATGAAACACTATGACACTGGAAAGCTATTTAATGTCAAATGAAGACATTAAAGTGGTAATCAATAAAAGGATATTATATTTGAAATTCAGTACTATTTTTCCACTGATTAAGCATGAAATAGAAATAAACCATTCTCAGAAAAGGCAAAATTGTCTATTTCAGAAGT
This sequence comes from Piliocolobus tephrosceles, assembly GCF_002776525.5. Classification (NCBI taxonomy): domain Eukaryota; kingdom Metazoa; phylum Chordata; class Mammalia; order Primates; family Cercopithecidae; genus Piliocolobus; species Piliocolobus tephrosceles. The sequence continues at coordinate 69,394,835 of NC_045435.1, read as the reverse complement.
TTGTGGAAAATGGTCTAGAAATTAGAAAAAGGGAATGCTGTTGATCACAAAGTAAGTTCTGTTTACAAAAGAACTTCAGAGTGATCATTTGTAAAGTTATTTTGCACTTAATCAGTAAAGAGTGCAGGAAGATTATTTTAACTTGCATATATGTAATCCGTTCATTTCAAGATTTTCTTTTCTTAAAAGTAACCAAGTATAAAGCAGGCATACTTTTACTGAGACACGAAGTCCCCAAGCTAATTACCATAAAATGAATGAGCTTGGAATATATAAAGGAAGATGTGAAAGTATTTTATCCAAAGAGAGTTCAAGAACCTTTGTATAAAGAACACAGTTTCTGACTCTAAGGCATTGGCAAATGTGCAAAGATTTTAAAATAAATGTGTTCAGGACAGGGAGTAACCTCTGGTTACTGATTCTGATCACTAAGACTAAACTGGAGACTTCTTTTTCAGGATAATACAAACAAAACTGTCATCATGTAGTTAAAGCTGTATTTTGGGAAGATAGTCTATTGCAAAATACTTTATTAGGAGTTTACTTGACAACCATCTAGAACAGACCGTGGTTCAGAATGTCTGATTTGCAATTCTTTTTTTTACTTTTTCTTTTTTTTTAAATTATACTTTAAGTTCTAGGGTACATGTGCACAACAATAGCTGTTGTAACATGTGCTTTCCATTTGCACAATAAAGGATCTAAAAGTAAGATAGTTATTTTAAATGCAAGTCACAAGTCACATATTCCTTTCAGTATATTCACTAACATCAGTCTTGAACTTGACACCAAACTTCTCCAACCATCCTCTTCAGTAGTCTGAAAATAAGTGTTTCAAAACATGCAAAGTGAAATAAGTTCCCAGTTAATTGTATCTGGTTTCAATTATTTATGTTTCTAGTTCATCATTTTATTGGTTTGTTCATGCAGTTCATATTTCTTAACTACTTAGCATCCAAGAAATCTACCAGGACAGAGAACAGAGTAGCCAACAGGGGAAATTCAATCTCTGCTCTCACGGGGTTTACAGTCTAACGGGGAAGACAAATAGGAAACAATACTTGCACAGAAATCTTTTATTTATTTATTTATTTTTTGAGATGGCAGTCTCGCTTTTTTTGCCAGGTTGGAGTGCAGTGGCACGATATTGGCTCACTGCAATCTCCACCTACTGGGTTCAAGTTATTTTTCTGCCTCAGCCTCTCAAGTAGCTGGGCTTACAGGTGTACACGACCCTACCCAGCTAATTTTTGTAATTTTAGTAAAAATGGGGTTTTACCATGTAGCCCAGGCTGGTCTCGAACTCCTGGGCTCAAGCGACCTGCCCACCTCGGCCTCCCAAAGTGCTAGGATTACAGGCATAAGCCACCATGCTCAAGCAGAAATATATTTCTTATATACATGATGATAAAATAGAAAGCTCTCAAGCTTTAGAATCATGCAAACCTAAAACCAGATCCTGCCTAGATGTGAGGTAGTGATGACATTTTAGCCTCCTCATTTCAGCAAAATAGGGATTGTGATACCTACCATACTTACCATTACCTGGGATAATGTCCGGAGGAGGCCTGACAATTAATAGGTATTCAAATCATTCCTTTGTTCTCCCTTATTTGCATTCCCTATCCCTTATTTTCCATTCATATAAAACTAGATAACAAAAACTTGACTGTGAAAGCTCTTTTCCTCTATTAAATTTAAGAAAATTTAATAAAAATTCAATTGAAAGCTAAAGCTAAAATAATTTTCTTAGTTAATGAGAAGGCTATCTATACTGAGAATAAGTATATATTGAATTTTGTTATCAAGTTCCTCATCTATTCTGGGTGTTCATCTAATTTTCTCACAATAGAAAACATTTTTTTTTAAAGAATAATATTTTCATTGCCTTAGGGAAAATGAGATTTTATATTCAAAACAACAAAACCCACAGAAAGCTAAGAAGAAAGCACATATATTCTGCACTTTTTCCTCTTAGATATAAGAAAACCGAGTTTATAAAATTAAAATTATTTAGGTCTATGCAATCGATATAAATTTGGACAAAGCTAATGCAGTCAAGGAAATTATAAGTAGCTTACAATAACATTTCTTTGTTTTTTTGCTTACTAGTGTTGTTGGGTAAAACACAGTATTAATCTTCATTGGAAGGTTCATACATATTCAAAATTTTCCAGGGTTTTCTTTCAACCGTATTTTTAAGACATTAAGTAGAAGACTTAATCTTGTGGGTAACATTATGGACTATGACAACTCTATTCCTTATATCTCTTCAGGTACTGATGGTGCTCAGTTAAACCCTCTAGGCTTAACTCTGAGCACTTGAATTTGTTATAATTCATTTTAATCTGACTTCCCTTGGAAGAAGGTTTAGGATTTTTGCTTATGATCTAAAATTCTGGTAAGAAAGAGGATTCTGCTACCTTTTCTTCTTGAGATGTAAAGAAAGAGAACAGATAGTGTAACTTCAGAATAACAGGATCTTGGAGCAAGAAGGAGGCTTTAAAAAAAGTAACTTAGACCAATTCCCTTATTAATGAGAAAAGTTGGGAGACTTAAGGTTTTATTTCAAGTCAATATCAGAGTCCGAACCAGGGCTCAGTCTGTGGTCCAGATGTGGGGGTGGCTCTGAAGGTGTGGTAAAGTTCTGGGGGTAGCTGGGTGAGTTGGGGTCTCTGTGTATACAATCTTGTGTTTCCCTATTTCTTCTGGAAATTACATGCCAAAAAAAAAAAAAACACTTGAGAATATCTGCTTTACTGAGGGGTGTGAGGGGGAACTTAATCTCAAAATTTTGAATCCATGTTTTAGGGTTCATGCATCTGTTTTCAGCATTCCATCCAAACTTTCAAAGTATCTTATTCTGTATCCTTTTAACTGTTTTAAAGACAACAAAGCAATAAACCACACAAACAACTAAATGTGTTATCTACCAAATTTTAACAATTTGGAGATTTCCAATTCATAAATCTTTGCTGCTAAATTAACTTGCTTTTCTGCAGGCCTTTAAATAAGGCAGGAGTCCCCAAGCAAGTGACAACAGGGACCCAGGAGGTAACGCGGAGAGCTGAAGGCAGTGAGGACTGCTATGAACTGGAGAGCACAGCCCCATCTAATCCAGGGAGCTGATTGTTGCCTGAGGAATTCAGCACTGTGTTGCCAGGTCTTAATTAATTCTTTCAAGAAAAGCATAAAACTCTGTATCTTGAGAAACTCATGAAAACAAAAATTTAAAAAACTGCTTAGGGATTCAGTCAGTGACTGGCTCATTATCACTTGCTCTAATCAACTGCATTTACTAACCATGAGGTGAAAATGGAAAGTCGCATGAAGGTGGAAAAGCACAGCTTTAGAAGCCAGAAAATGCGGTCAGAATGTTCTCTCTAGACTTTCAGAGTTTCAAGACCATATGCAAGTACTTAACTCAGAAAGACTCAGTCTTTGTCAAATAGAGAACAACAGTACCACCTTATAGAATTGAGTGCAATTCAAATGAGATAATACATGTACACATTGTGGGATAGCGCCACGCATCTAGAAAACTTTTAATCATCATCATTATCATCACCATCATCATTTACTCATTCAGCAAGTCAGAGGCTGTTCTGCATCTGTAAACAGGAAGAGCAATATTCTCCTTATTTCCTCTAAGGAAGTTCTGAAGTATAGCATGTCATCTTTCCCCTAAAAATGTTCACTAAACTTAGAAAAGTTGTTTCTTTATGGCTATGCTACAAATAGAGTCAATGCACCATAATCCCATACAGCAAACAAACACATTTTATGTTCATGAACATTGTTTTTTAATACAAGCATATTGGATGATTTTAAAAAACAATTCTTTCAATGTACATAGAAATTTAAAATTATTGTTTTCATGATTCCTATGTGCACATAATATATAAAAACAATATAGCTACAGGAAGAGAAATAATAGAATGTGGTTTCCCCTGACACAGAAGATTGAATACCATTTCCAGTTTTAGCCATTTATGTAGTAGTTAGCATAACCTACCTGAATTCTTCTTGAAACCGTGATTGTTGTCGGCCCTATTAGAATCTGCAAAGGCTATCATTTTAAAATTAACCTTTCTGGACAGGCATTTGCATATGATTAAAATTTTTCTTCAACATCCAAATGTAATAATTTGAAAAGCTTTTCTTCTCCCCACCAAACAGCAGATAACCATCTATTTCAACAAAGTTGTTCAATAAAATTTTGTGAATATTAGAAGATCCATAGCCTATCATGGTTTTTTGTTTCAGCCAGCCATTCAGATAGCTAGGCCAAATCCACTGAGCTCTACGGGATAATCAGAAAAGGCCCCACCATATCTCAGGGAGTTTAGCGTCAATACAAGAAAATGCATTTAAAAGTTCCAAAGATAACTTCTTTTTAAGGCTTCTATACATTTAGGTTTGTGCAGAAGAGAGTTATAGTACTTAGTGATTTAATTTTATCAATTTAAAATTACTCTGAAAAATGGATTCAAAAGGTAGGGATTTACACGGGGTTTTTGCTGTTTTTATTAGGTTTCAACACATTTATAACATTTTTAGGTGAGCTTAAAACTTAGCACACCTAAAATAAATAAAATTTATTTATTTCCCAAATAAATTACAGGTGCGCTAAAGATTTAGCACACCTAGAATAAAATTTAGTTCCCAAATAAATATAAATATGTAACACAAATCATCATAATAATTATATAGACATAAACTCTTTGCAAGGCTCAGAGGTCAAGGAAACAAGACTTTAGAGACTTAAGTGACACCCACACACTCAGAAGCTCAAGGGCACTGCAGTAAGATGGAAAGGGCAAGTCAGAGGCTGTTCTGCATCTGTAAACAGGAACAGCAATAGTCTCCTTATTTCCCCTAAGGAAGTTCTGAAGTGCAGCATGTCATCTTTCCCCTAAAAATGTTCACTAAATTTAGATATCGAAACTAAAGGTCACAGTTCAAGAATTGCTCTGGAGCTTTCAGACTTCATTTTTGTCCAACCTCATGCTTATTGTATAAAAGGACCAATTTCTGAAAAGCCAGATGACAAGGAGCACGAGTGAGAATCTCCCGGAGAAACCTGCATTATACTGTCACAGGGCCGACTCTGAGATTGAAATTGATTCCATGAAGTGCACATTCACATAAATATATAAAATCCACCTTGGTTTAGTTTTATTTCTCCACACATCAAAATATCAAAACTCATTTTCCAAAAGATTAAGATGTTCCAAATTTCAAAAGAAGAGAAAAGCAGCCGAGGATGAATCACCTTTACTGTATCACAAAAACACCACTTGCAAAGGATAACTAGATTCCTTGGCCACGCAAGGGAAACGATTAAGAACGTCAGAAAGAGGAGACCTTTCATTTCAGCGCTAGGTGGCAGGGGAGAGTCGCCTATGCGTCCAGGCTGTCCTGGACAGCTGCGGTTGACGCTGACGCCTGGCTGCTCTCACTTTCACCTTCTCTCTGGTGTCAAAGAGAAGCCTTGAGGCCGTCCCGACGGCCTCTTCCTTACAGGGGAAACTGCTGTGAGCTAAATACATACCGCTCTTTCAAACCTTTAATTGCAGCTTAGTTAACTGGTGGAATTAAGCCCACATTGAAGGGGCCTAACTATACAACCCTGTTTTTCAGGTTAGGAGATCACATGTCAAAATACAACCTCAAATTAATATAAGAAACACGCCGGGAGGGCCAAGTGTTGAACTACTTACAGATGCTGAGTCCTGGAGGAAGCTCTGAGATGGCGCCTGTCTTTCTGGCGCGCCCGCAGAAAGAGGTTTCAGCTGAAACAGCCCGCGAGCTTCATTGGAGCTCCACATGGGGGCGAGGCTCCGAGGAGATGTCTGGTCGGATGCTATTGCCACGATAAACTCTCCTTAGTGTTTGCAAATCTCAAAGAAGAGGTTTTAAAGAAGTCTAGCTTCAGTATCCACCCGTGCCCATTAAGCCTCATTTTCTGTTACAAAAATGAGGTTAATAACAGCATCTATTTAAAGGTTGTGAGGAGTGAATGAGACAGCTGACCCATGAAAAATGCTCTTATGGTGCTTTGTCAATAAAATACTCAAATATTAGCTATCATTATTACCACTGAGGAATGAGACAGGGAATGGGAAGTTTCTGTAAAACAAAGAGCAGCCTCATGCCCACTCTCCTCACACCCTCTATACTTCCTCTCAGCCGGTAGACTTGGTGTTTTTGCAAGCACACCCTGGAATTTCTCCCCTTTCTTCAGTATGTAGAGCATAGCGTCCACAGCTTATGCTATGCAATCAGATAAAGGTGGGTCTGAAATCTGCCTCTTAGCCACTTACCAGCTACGCAATTTGAGGCAACTTGCCACCTTTCTGAGCCTCTTTTTCCCCATCTGAAAAACTAGGATAGTAATAAGACTTTTCTCCATAGGTAATTTATGAGAATGAGATGGCGTACTGTCGGGTGCAGAGGAAGAATTCACCAAATGTTAGCTGCAATTAATAGTATTCGTATCACTATTAATTTTGCCTGGCATAACCTCCCCATCTAAAGTTGCTTTCTTTAAAGGCTCACTTTAAAAATCTCCATTTGTCCATATGTCTGTTCTCTCATGCAACACATGTTCTTGTGTCTCCTTCATACTCTGGGAGATTAAGAAATGAATTTGACATAGCTTCTGAAATCAAGGAGCTGAGCGTCTGACAGCAGAAACAAGTCAGGTGTATAAAGTTTTTAATGCAATGTAGAGTGCTAAGTGGCCTAACAGGCATTTATTTTAAAGATGGTGTTAATTTGGCGGGGCATGGTGGCTCACGCCTATAATCCCAGCACTTTGGAAGGCCGAGGCGGGCAGGTCACCTGAGGTTAGGAGTTCGAGACCAGTCTGGCCAACGTGGTGAAACCCCGTCTCTACTAAAAATACAAAATACAAAAATTAGCTGGGTGTGGTGGCGCATGCCTGTAATCCCAGCTACTCAGGACGCTTGAACCCAGGAGGTGGAGCTTGCAGTGAGCCAAGATCTTGCCACTACACTCTAGCATGGGTGACAGAGCAAGACTCCATCTCTAAAAAAAAAAAAAAAGAAAGAAAAAAAAGTGTTAATTTAACCTGGGGAGAATCTAGGAAAGGAGGCGATGTGTACCACGTACCATTGCCGTTAGCCGCATGAAGTTTTGGGTTACGGAGATCTGGGGTTAAATCTCAGCTTTACCACTTGCTTTTTAGATACCTTTGGATAATTTATAATATTCTCTCTAAACCTCAGTTTCTACATCTATAAAATAGAGATAATTGTAGAGTGTACATGATGGAGGGTGAAGTGATCATTACATACAGAAATCCACTTAAACTGTGACAGAAGTTTCAATAAAAGTTAGGTCTAATTAGTAGTAACAAGGTTAATATAGCTAATCTTGTCACCAAGTCTCAGTGCTGGTGGCATTGAATGGTTCTTGAGTTATGAGTAGGATTTCAATACAGGGCTGGGGGAAGGAGATGAGGCAGGAAGGACAGCTCAGAAGTGAGAAAGAGTGCATTAGGGCCTTCTTGTGTTTTTATAAAGAAATACCCGAGACTGGATAATTTATTTAAAAAAAGAAGTTTAATTGGCCCACAGTTCTGCAAGCTGTACGAGCATAGCACCAATATTGCTCAGCTTCTGGGGAAGCCTCAGGGCACTTGTATTAATGGCAGAAGGCAAAGTGGGGGCAGGCACATCACATGGTTAGGGAAAGAGAGAGTGGGATGGGGGAGGTGCCACACACTTTTAAATGACCAGATCTCCTGAGAACTCACTATCATGAGGACAGCACTAATCCATTCATGAGGGATCTGCCCCCATGACCCTATCACCTCCCTAGCCACACTTCCAACACTGGGGATTACATTTTTAACATAAAATTTGGGCGGAGACAAATAAGCAAACTATATCATTATGCTTCAAGAATTGTGGTTCAACAGACAAGGGTCTTGAAGGCCATGTTAGGGGGTTGAGGCTATATTTGTAGGCAATAGGAAGCTCTTGAAAGTTCTTGAGGTGGGGAGTGACTATTCAGAAGTGTGTTTCAGGCAATCAGCCTACAAAACAAAGGTTTTCTCTCTCATCCTTGCCCAATAAGTTTCTTCTGCATTGTTCCTTCCACAGTCCTTGATTTATATCTGCCCTCTCTGTTTATCACACTGTATCTGTGTTAAAAATGTATGTGTGTGTCCTCATAATCTTACAATATAATCTCCTCAATGTCAAGATTGGGTCTTCACCATCTTATCTCCATATGTCCTATATAAGCTCAATATGTATTGAAATAAGTAGAAAACTTGTGATTCTATACAATACAATATTAATTGATGCTTACAATTCATCTCGGTTCAAAATTGAACATCAGGTGTCAGTGTGTCTAGTAATTATTCTTCTGGTGACATGGAAAATCAATCTTTAAAATATTGATTGGGAGATCTACACACAAAATAATCCTCTATAAATGTAAGGAAGTATTCTTCTCTTTCCATTAACATTTTTAATTGAAGAAACTGTTCTTACCCACTCAACTGACCAGTAAATGCTTTGTAGTATGATGTTCTGTTCCCTGTCTGGGCCTGAGATATAGGTACAGTCGAGGTTCCCCACTGTAAGGTGGTACCTCGACTGTACCTGTATCTCAGGTAAAGCAGAGCAATTGGTAGAGTTTCCATGCAAGGTTCCAGTTGGCATAAGGTCATTTTTGAATGCTTATGGGAAAAGTTTGTTTTAGGCGCTGATATAGTTTGGATCTGTATCACCACCAAATCTCATGTTGAATTATAATCCCCAATGTTGGAGATGGGGTGTGGTGGGAGGTGATTGGATCATGGATGTGTTTTTCATGAATGGTTTAGCACTTTCCACATGGTGCTGTTCTCATAGTAGTGACTGAGTTCTCACAAGGTCTGGCTGTTAAAAAGTGTGTTGCACCTCCCCATTGGCTCTCCCTCTCGATCCTACTGCAGCCATGTGACATGCCCGTTTCTCCTTCACCTTCCAACATGATTGTAAGCCTCCTGAGGCTGAGCAGATGCCAGCACCATGCTTCCTATGCAGCCTGCAGAACCATGAGCCGATTAAACCTCTTTTCATTATACATTACCTAGTCTCAGGTATTTCTTTATAGCAATGTGTGAATGAACTAATACAGGCACTGTCAAGTCAATGAATCAAATAAAAAGCATTTATGCACAGACCCTAACTTATAATGGTTTGACTGACAATTTTTTGACTTTACAATGTTGTAAAAGTGAGCAACATTATGTATAAGGGACACTTCGTGTACCCACACAACCATTCTGATTTTTTACTTCATTGCTGTAGTCAATAAATTATGTAAGATATTCATATTTTATTATAAAATCAGCTTTGTCTTAGATAATTTTGCCCAACTGTAGGCTACTGTAAGGGTTCTGAGCATGTTTAAGGTAAGCTATGCTATGCTATGATGTTCGGTAGGTTAGGTGTATTGAATGCATTTTTGATTTACGATATTTTTTATTTTTGATGGGTTTATTGGGACATAACCCCATCATAAGACAAGGAGCATGTATATTTATTTCTATACGTACAGGATTATGGAAGAAGCCAGGATATATTAGTCTGTGAGATAATATAGCATGGTGTTTTTTTGTTTGTTTGTTTTGTTTTGTTTGTTTGTTTGTTTTATTTGAGACAGGGTCTATCTTTGTTGCTCAGGCTGGAGTGCAGTGATGCAATTATTGATTGCTGCAGCCTCAAATTCCTGTGCTCAGGTAATCCTCCTGCCTCAGCCTCCCAAATAGCTGGAACTATAAGTGTGTGCCACCACACCTGGCTAATCAAAAAAAAAAATTGTAGAGACAGGGTCTTTCTATGTTGCCCAGGCTGGCCTTGAACTCCTGGCCTCAAGGAATCCTCCTGTCTTGGTCTCCCAAAATGCTGGGATTACAGGTGTGAGCCACCGCACTGGGCCTAGCATGGTCGTTTTAAAGCAAGGATTCTAAAGCCAAAATGACTAGAGTTCAAATTCCAGCTCTGGATTTTACTTTCTTATCATTAATAGGATATTAAACTCTCTTAGCCTCAGTTTCTTTATGTGCAAAATGGAGGAAAAATAGCACCTTCCTCATAGAATTGTTATAAGAATAAAATGAGATAACGTATGTAAACTCTTAACACTGTGAACACATTTTATGCAAGAAATATGTTCCTAAAGCCCACAGATACTCTAAGACTGGCCCAGGCAAAGGATGAAACATGTTTCATTTACTGGGTAAAGACAGACTTGCTTATAGACAGTTCACTGATTCAATCACTCATTCATTCACATAGTTTATAAACACTTGGCTAACCAAGCTTTGAAATTATATGATTCTTGACAAATGTTGGAATCCTGGCTGGGTTTTCTTGGGTTCCTGGGAGGCAGATACTACATAGAGATGAGCATTCAAGAGGTTTATTAACGACTAGGTATGGTGGCTCACTCCTGTAATCTTGGCACTTTGGGCAGCAGAGGCAGGTGGATCATTTGAGGTCAGGAATCTGAGACCAGCCTGGCCAACATGGTGAAACTCTGTCTCTACCAAAAATACAAAAAATTAGCTGGGCGTGGTGGTGTGCACCTGTGATCCCAGCTACTTGGGAGGCTGAGGCAGGAGAATCACTTGAAACCGGGAGACAGAGGTTGCAGTGAGCAGAGATTGCACCACTACACTCCAGCCTGGGTGACCGAGTGAGTGAGACTTCCTCTCCAAAAAAAAAAAAGGCTTATTAAGGACTGGTGTTGGGATATTTACAGGTGGGGGAAAGATGGGGGATATTTACAGGTCCAGTCAACCCTGAAGGATGCTCTGAAGCTGAGATATCTCTTTTAGGATGTCCAATTTTTTTTTTATTATACTTTAAGTTCTATGGTACATGTGCATAAAGTGCAGGTTTGTTACATATGTATACATGTGCCATGTTGGTGTAGTGCACTCATTAACTCATCATTTACATTAGGTATATAGGAATGTCCAATGTTAAGGCAAAGGCACTGGTTTTTCATACCCATTTTGACCAGTTCTTCCAGTTCTTGAAGGGAAGAAGGTATGGTCTTGAGCAGAGCAGCTCTCTTCAGCTGACACAAAATCTGGAGAGACACTGACCTGAAATTAGTCAGTCCATTTTACTTCCAGCAAGTGGGTAAATAAGGCCTGAAGGAGGGCATCTCAACAGAATGATACCCTGTCCACTGCAAGCCAGGTTGTTGTGACTTCAGATGTACATAAAATAAAACTTTATATTTTATTGTTACATAATTTCAAAATGATAGACTTTGCCACCTCCCTGGTTATGTGCCCTATTACTATTATCATGTTGCCCTAGATAATTAATTTCTCATTTATTTAATGGTGCCTTTCTCTTAGTGATTTGGTGAGGATTACAAGTTATGTAATGTATAGAAGGTGCTTTACAAAGTTCCTGGCATGCAGCAAATGTCTGGCATGTGTTAGCTGTTTTTATTAAGAGAAGGTCTATGAATACAGAAGGACTTAGTAATAAATGAAGGAAAGGAAACTATGTTAGGATTTAAAAATTTACAGACTGATTTAAAGCACTGGCAAAGTTTACATTATGGTATTTGACTAGTGGGTGTCTCGGTCTAGTTTTATGTCAACATTAATTGAAGGTTTGGGTTTTGGCACCTGGTGGGAAGCCTCGGTGAAACTGTGAACATTCTTCTCTCCCTCTTATTACAAGGGAATTTAAGAATCCTAGAGTTACACTCTGTCCATTTGGGGAATAAAAATGTAAACAATCATAGCAAGAAAAGGACAGAGATCAAGATATAATAAAGGATTCAAATATGAGACACAGGATATTTATCCCCCAACTAGGTCCTCATCCCTACACATGTAAAAATATTCACTATTTCACTCAAATTCTTGTGAGTTCTCATAGACAGGTACTATATTTCTCTACATGCTATTTATTTATTTATTTATTTATTTATTTATTTATGAGACAGAGTCTTACTCTGTCACCCAGGCTGGAGTTCAGTGGTGCGATCTTGGCTCACTGCAACCTCTGCCTCCCGGGTTCAAGCAATTCTCCTGCTTCAGCCTTCTGAGTAGCTGGGATTACAGGCACACACCACCATGCCTGGCTAATTTTTGTATTATTAGTAGAGACGAGGTTTCATCATATTGACTAGGCTGGTCTCAAACTCCTGACCTCAAGTGATCCGCCTGCCTCGGCCTTCCAAAGTGCTGGGATTACAGGCATGAGCCACTGTGCCCGGCCTCTCTAACTGCTTTTTAAGGTACTAAACATAGTATCAGCACAATGAATAAAGTGATAATATTCCTTTGGCTGTCTTAGGTGAAAGGTGATTTTTAGCACACACACACACATTTATAAACCTATTTGTAAAGGTAGATTCAAAACAAAGGCTTCCTAAACAGTGCCCTGCTCCTACCCCTTCCTTACCCCCAGTAGGATTCAAATGTTTATTTTGAGATCAGGAACTATATCCTACTCTGAGTTTGTTTTGTTTATATTAATACCTACACAAGTACTTAGCACAGTGTCTGGAATGCAGTGAGTGCTCAATAAATAATGTGCTGAATAAATGACTGAATAAAGTTCAGAGCTGGAAAGGAGGTTAGAGATTATACTGCCCTAATTCTAGAACAGTATTCAGAGAGACTGAAGTGTACGTGGGAAGTTGCAGGGTTCTGAGTCAGAGTAAGGATTCAAGTCTCCAAACTCTCCTGCAAGGACCCTTCCCACCAAAGGAGTACTGCAACCTGCTGCACTTCAAGGACCCAGGCAAATGTGCTCAGAGCATTGCATGGCAGCCATTCCTTCCCAGCAAGTTCATTCTCCTAAAGATATTTGTTTCTCCAAGCCTGGAAGTAAAACAGAGCCCTTAAAACCCATAAAATAATGTTAATGTGGCCTCCTCATCTCCACAATTTTTTCCCTTTCATGTCTTTGTGAAAATTCCTTTGATTTGTAGGATGTATAGCATTTCTTCGGTAATCATTCCTTATGGTTCCAAGATTACTCTCATTATCTGTTAATTGCACAAATATGAAGTAGGTGTACATCATGCACTAGACAGAGAAATGAGGACAAGAGCAAGTCTGAGGGCTGGAAATCTCTAAAAATCCATTTTATTTTTAAAAATACTATTCATTATTTGAAAGACAAGATTTTTTAAAGCATCTATGATCTCATGACTATAACATGATAATCGCAGGACAATAGCATGATAATAGCATTCTGGGGAAATTTCTTTCTAGTCTTTTCTGTCAGGCATATTTTTCCATAGTTATAATAAAAATGCACCAACATCTGCAAATTCTTTTTCTCTTAATATTATATGATAAGCATTTCTTTCTTTCTTTTTTTTTCTTGAGATGGAGTCTCATTCACTCTATTGCGCAGGCTGGAGTGCAGTGGTGTGATCTTGGCTCAGTGCAACCTCCACTTCCTGGGTTCAAGTAATTCTCCTGCCTCAGTCTCCTGAGTAGCTAGGATTACAGACGTGAGCCACCATGCCCGGCTAATTTTTGTATTTTTAGTAGAGATGGGGTTTCACCATGTTGGCCATGATGGTCTTGAACTCCTGACCTCAAGTGCTGCTTCCCAAAGTGCTGGGATTATAGGCATGAGCCACCACGCGCAGCCTATATGATAAACATTTCTATGTTTCAACATAGCTTTCATAACTATAATGTTTGTTGATTGTACAATATTCCATTGAATGCATACACAACAACTGACAACCATTTTCCTAAAGGTGAACCAGAAGGCTATTTCCACTCATTCAATATTTTAAAGCAAGAAGGAATGAGCATTCGGGGTCTAGCTTTCTCCACATTTGGATTGTTTCCTTAGGCTAGATTCCCAAAGTAAAACTACTGAATCAAATAAATGGACTTTTTGTGGCTCTTTAAGTGCATATTGCCAAATTCCTGGGTCAAGGGATAGAATTCTGATTTTAATTAAATCAAATAAGGAAGTAGCAATGGAGATGCTACTGTGACCGCTACTGCCAGCAATAGCTGAACCTAGTATGCAAACAGAAAGAGTTGTTCTGAGCTAGGGCCCACCTTTTCAGCTCATTGGAGACTCAGAATTCCCCTACATCGAGAAGTTATATCTTAGAGATCTGCTTTAGAAATGCTAGCTAAACCTTAGTGTTGCCACTTCTTACACCTGTCTTTGATCTGTGATAGTTTTCTAATAAACAAGAGAAAGAAAACTTTTTGGGGAAACACATTTTCATGTCATTTTTTTCTAATGGGGTCAAACAGGTTCTGAAGCCAAGGCTTAAAGAGGTAGAGTATTACAGCATTGAACATTTCTGCAACATTAACTTTTTTTTGTCAGAAACCACTACGGCGTAGAAAGAGGCCACTAATCCAACAGTGTCCTTAGGGGCCTGGGTTTACCCCTCAGTACACAGTGATGTGGGACTCAGGATTTCTTTGCTGTATTCATGTGGTCATGCTGAGATGGAACCCTCAAGAACACATCTGGATAAGTTAAGCAACCACATTTTGATGCTTCATTCAATAGAAAGGGACCCCCATCTGTTCTTCACCACACAACCTAATTATGGGGTAAACAGACACTTTCTTTCCTTCACATTTATTCCTCAAGGCAATGTCTCCAAGGGTGGCTAGAGATGGATGAAGAATTAAAAACACCACCCAGCACTTGAGCATGCTTCTGTTTTCATACACATTAACTTCAGAAGATCCTTGAGAGTTAAGTACTGTTTTTATCCCCATTTTACAGATAAAATAATGAAGGCTCAGAAACCTCAGGCGATTTCTCTTTAGTCACTGGGTCAGCAAGGGATTGTATCAGAACTAACATTCTCATTTTGGATATCAAACCCTGTATGCTTATTAACCCCATTGCCATAAAGATGAATCACAGAAATATGTAAGGTGACTGTTAAAGATCTTAATGCCATTTCAAAGATTCTGTGAACATGAGAGTTACAATGGATGGAAGACGCAAATAAATGACAAAAACTATGTCAGAACTGTCACAAACTCCAAGGCACCAGAAAAAAATTGGAGGAACAGAATAAACAAGTTCCCAAACACAGGTGCAGTTCCCACTTCAGCCAGGGAAGACACTGTCCTAGAGCCTAGAAAAGCTCAGAATCATGCCCTAAAATACCCATGTCTTTTCGATTCACACTGGAAACAAACAGCCTTACCCCATGCCCAATTTCTAATCATTCAGAAGACGGAGATTATACACTTGACCTCACAATCAAGATTTCATAAATGCATACGTTTTGTGCTGTCTTTAAATCATCAGTATGACCTTTGGAACATTCTTAAGATTTTAAGAGACTTCCATAGATTATCTGAGCCAGGCCTCAGCCTTCTGACAAATCTGAGTCATTTTCCACATGAGGGAACTGAGGCCTGGAGAGGTTGTGACTTGCTCAGGGTCCTACATTTGGGAAAGGTAGAAGAGGAGGGGAAAGGAGCCTCCTGCAGGGAAGAGGTTTTTTCCACTATGACTGAGGGAGAATCAACATTTCCTTTTGTCAATAGACCTTTCGGCCAATAAAATAGAAATTCCATCCTGTTTGAAAGGTTGCAACTATCACCTCTTCAACAGTTCTCAGAGGAAGAGAAAATAACTATCTGGCTGATGAGATGGCAAAAACTCTGATCTGTATTTCTCTATTAGAAGCTATCAATGGGTTTAACATTGTTTTGCTCCTATGACTCTGTTCTCTCCACATACCTGAACTTCTGGTTGTGCTGGGCAGACACAGTTCTTTCTACACCCAGATTTGAGGGAAAGCATTTAGAATTCCCCTTTGGCCATTTGTCCATATCATTCTTTCCAATCAGGCTTGGGCAGATATAAAGCTATTGTATTGATCCCTGTCTACTTTCTACGCCTAATTTTCAGTTGGTTTAGGATCCAGACAGAGGGCGAGTAACTGAATTAATTTGCTTCCTTAGAAACCTCCACAATTTCTGAGACTTCTTTTAAAGTTCGGCCAAACTTAATTCTTATATACATATATTAGAAGCTCCCTTGACAAATCTCAGACTTAGCAACTTGCCGGATCAATTATTACCCCCTATTGCAGGTTTTCTTATTAACAGCACTATTGACATTTAGAGCCAGATGATTCTTTGTTGTGGGGGCTGTCCCTTGTAATGTAGGTTGTTTAGCAGCATACCTGACCTCTACCTATAATACACCAGCAGCATTTGCCTAGTTGTGACAAGCAAACTTGTTTCCAAATTTTGCCAAATGTCCCTCCGAGCACAAAATTGCCCCTAGTGGAGAACTGTTGCTGTCATCCATCAGGAACACAGAATGGCTTATAACCACGGTCTGCTGAACCCTCCAAGATGCCCATGCCCTCCTGATCCCCATTAGTTGAGCTATGGGCTTATCAAGTGTCAGTTGTACATCAAAGCTATTAATGTCACTTGCACTTGTAATTATGTAGTTCATATAAATATCATGCAACCGAATGAAATGTGAGAGCAAAGAAAGACAGTTTTTTTTTTTTTTTTTTGAAGTCAAATGATTAGAAGAGACTCTCTATGGCAGAGACAAATTATTTCTTCACCATATCTTTCTTTTCTTCTGGATATACAATGAAACAATTCCCAGTCTCTCCTGCAGTTAAGTGAAATCTATGTGATTGAATTCTGGGCAATGGAAAGTGGGCAAAAATGAACACCATTTTGAAGTTTAGCACTTAAAATTCTCCTTGTTCTCTCTTGCTGCTTCTGTAAAGGATCCAGAAGAGGTCTCTGATGGCCTAAGGCAGGGATTGACAGACTTTCTTTAAAGGGTCTGATAGTAAACATTTTCAGCTTTCCATCTTATTGTTGAAAAAACAGTTTTTGAAAAATGTAAAAAGTGCTTAGCTTGTGGATTGTATAAAACAACATGGGCTAGATTTGGCTCATGGGCAGTAGATTGCCAACCCCTGCTGGCATGATATGGGTGATGGTGCAACAGCATTTCTCACAAAGATGCTTAAAAAAAAAAAAAAACACCCTGTCACATTAGGTATAAGTAAAACAAAGATAAAATATTATGGGAGACTAAAAGTCTAGACTGATTCTATACACAGATCTTTTCAAAACTCTTAAAATTCTCATTCTATTTTAAAGATATTAAAAGTAGAAAGCATAGACTATGCAATCACAGACACTATATAAGGAAGGAAAATAGTGCAGGATTCTAACCAGCAGATTCAGTCCAAGGTGACATCTTGGTCTTACACCAAAATACTGATGAAAATGATTGTGTATGTTTTGAATTCAAATTAAAAGTCCAAACTCTGTATCTTTTCTTATAATGATTCTTGATTTTAACAAGAAATTTTCCTCCTCTTTTTTTGTTGTTGTTCTTTTTAAATTTTTTCATAGATTTAGGGGGTACGAGTCTAGTTTTCCTACATGGATGTATTGAGTAGTGGTGAAGTCTGGGCTTTCAGTGTACCCACCACCTGAATAGTGAATACTGTACCAAATGTTCAACTGTCATCCCTCTCCTACCGTTGCACCTTTTGGAGTCTCCAATGTCTATTGTTCCACTGTGTTTTAACAGACTTTTTACTAAAGTAAGAGAGCTCTATTTTGACTTCCTTTTGTGTGAAAACAGACCGAAATGGTATGGCAGAAGGGCCTTAGAGAAAGCGCAGAGTCCCACAATACTGATTCCTCTGTCCTGGGTCTTGGCTGGGACATCAACTTTCCCAGATATGTATAATACAATTGTGGCAACATTCTAGATGCAGAAATGTTAGACGCCCTAAACTTTGCCATATAAAGATGTACAAAAACAGCAATCAGTACAGTTTATTTAATATAAATGGACATGGGTTAGGCATAAGAACAAGGTAAGGAAAATTAAAACAAACAAACAACAGAGAACTTCTCTCCTGCAGTTACTATCAGGTCTCCCTCGTAACAAAATGTTTGACAATTGTTTCAGGCCTCTTGGGCAGCCATGACAAAACACAGTATACCAAGTGGCTTAAACAACAGAAATTTATTTTCTCACAATCCCAGAGGCTTAGAGATCTAAGATCAATGGATTTTAATGAATGTTAATGCATTCATTAACAAAGATCTAGGGTGTCAGCACTGTTGGGTTCTGTTGAGGGCTCTCTCCATGGCTTGTAGACAGACAGTTCCTTTCTTGCTGAGTCCTCCAAGGCAAGGAAAGAGAGAAAGGAAGAGAAAGAGGGAGAAAAAGAGAAAAGGAGGGAAAGAGAGTTGTCTAGTATCTCTTCTTGGGGATGGGGGTTATTTTACAGTATTTTATTTTATTAATTTTATTGTTTACATTGACAGATAAAATTGTATGTATTTACTGTGTACAACATGATGATTTGAAGTATACATATATTGTGAAAGGACTAAATACGGCCAATTAACATATGCCTTGCCTCAAAGTTACCATTTTTGTGGTGAGAATACTTAATATTGACTCTGTTAGCATTTTTCAAGAATGCAGTATATTATTAACCATAGTCAATATGTTGTGTAATAGATTTCTTGAACTTTTTCCTCCTGTGTAACTGAAATTTTGTATCCTTTGAGCAACATCTTCTTACCCTGCCCCACCCAAATACCCCAGTCCCTGATGACTACCAGTCTGCTCTGTCTATGAGATCAACATTTTTAGATTCCACATTTGAGTGAGAACATGTGATATTTGTCTTTCTGTGTCTGGCTTATTTCACTAAATGTTTTCCAGGTTCATCCATGTTGTTGAAAATGCCAGGATTTCCTCCTTTTCTATGGCTGAATAGCTCCCACTGTGTTTATATAGCACATTTTTCTTTCTTTTTTTTTTTTTTCAGGTTAGTCCACTGAAGCAGTGAGAGTATACTGCATTTTTTTTTTTTTAATCCACTCATCTGTTGACGGACATGTAGGTTGATTCCATATCTTGGCAATTGTGAATAGTGCTGCAATAAACATGGAAGTGCAGATATCTGTTTGACGTACTGATTTCAATTCCTTAGGATATATGCCCAGTAGTGAGACTGATGGGTCATATGGGAATTCTATTTTTAATTTTTTGAGGAACTACCATACTGTTTTCCATAATGGTTGTACTAATTTACATTCCTACCAACAGTGTGTAAGGTTCCTTCTTCTCCATATCCTCGCCAACACTATCTTTTGTCTTTTTGATAATAGATATCCTAACAGGTATGAAGCTAGTCCAGTGAAAAAATGTGGAATTTAGCTTTAAAGTTATCTCCCAGATGGCAAATTTTGTTTCCTAGTTTGAGCCTCAAGCCTTGCAGAACAACTGACTCCAGAATGTCAGATATGATACCTGGCAAAAGGATATTTGTAGGTTGTTAACTTGTGAATCAAAAGGCAAACCCTGGCCCAGCAGTATGTTATACCTCATTTTGGTTTCAATTTGCCTTGGTATCTCTTCTTATGAGGGTACCAATCCCATGATAAGGGCCTCACCTTTATGACCTCATGCAAACCTAACTATCTCCCACAGGCCCCATCTCCAAATATCATTACATGCAGGTTTAGAGTTTCAACATATGAATTTAGGAGAGATACAATTCAGTACAGAGTAGCAATCAACAAGGATGTTGCCAAGGTTGCAATCTGGTACAACAAAGTGTTAGGCCTCATATGTACCCAAGTGCTAATTCAGCACTTTTTCTTTCAACACAATGTATAGCAAGTGAGTCTGGCAGCCTACGGCCTGGTGCTGATGAATCAAAGTCATTTCAGACTAAATCATCATAAAAAAGCATACCTTTGCCGGGCGCGGTGGCTCACGCCTGTAATCCCAGCACTTTGGAAGGCCGAGGTGGGCAGATCATGAGGTCGGGAGTTCGAGACCAGCCTGACCAACATGGTTAAACCTCATCTCTACCAAAAATACAAAAATTAGCTGGGCATGGTGGTGCGCGCCTATAGTCCCAGCTACTCAGAAGGCTGAGGCTGAGGCAGGAGGATTGCTTGAACCCGGGAGGCGGAGGTTGTGGTGAGCCGAGATTGTGCCATTCAACTCCATCCAGCCTGGATGACAGAGTGAGACTCTGTCTCCAAAAAAAAAAAAAAAAGCATACCTTTACTTTCACCTTCATCCATACGCCTTTCTTTTTCTTGTTTTTTTTCATTAAGGAGATAAACCAGTTGACACTGTGTGGCAAAATCTGGAATCATCTATCATCACTATTGGAAAAACATCCAGGGGAGCAGCAGCATCAACTTGTATTCATTAACAAAGATCTAAATATAGTTGAGCATCCTTCATCCAAAAGCCTTCAAAGTACCATATTTTTTGAGTGCCAACATGATGCCACAAGTAGAAAATTCCATATCTGTTGAGGGGTGGGGGGCTAGGGGAGGGATAGCATTAGGAGAAATACCTAATGTAGGTGACGAGTTGATGGGTGCAGCAAACCACCATGGCATGTGTATATCTACGTAACAGACCGGCACGTTCTGCACATGTATCCCAAAACTTAAAGTATAATAAAAAAAAAAAAAAGAAAATTCCACATCTGAACTCATGTGCCAGGTTGCAGTCAAACACACAGTCATACCGTTGTTTCATGCACAAAAATTATTAGAAGTATTATATGAAATTATCTTCAGGTTATATATATAAGGTATATGTGAAACATAAATGAATTCCGTGTTTAGACTTGGGTCCCATCCCCAAGATATCTCACTATATATGTACAAGTTTTCTAAAATCCAAAACATTTCAAAGTCAGACACATGGGTCCCAAACATTTGTGATAAGGAATATTTACCTTGTACTGCTTTCCATCATATCCAAATACTCACTCTGGCCACGTGGGGTGGCTCACATCTGTAATCCCAGCACTTTGGGAGGCCGAGGGGGTAGCATTGCTTGAACCCAGTAGTTCGAGGCCAGCCTGGGCAACATAGTGAGACCCTGTGTCTACAAATGATTTAAAAGTAGCTGGGCTAATTTTATCTACTTGGGAGGCTGGGGTGGGAGGATCAGTTGAACCTAAAAAGTTGAGGCTGCAGTAAGCCGTGCTCTTACCATTGCACTCCAGCGTGGGCAACAGAGTAAGACCCTGCCTCAAAACAAACAAACCACCAAACAAAAAAAACAAACATTCCTACTTCTGCCATGTTTTCTTTAAGGAAAAAAATGAAATAATTTTTATTGTCATCTCATTGCAACGGTTCAAGCTTAGTAGAACCTCCTTTCTACTAGTTTTGTTTCTTTACTTTTTCATTTGAAAATGTTTAAACCTGCAAGAGTACAGTGAATTCCCATAAAGTCTTTAATTTACCTAAAGGTTGACATTTTACCACTTTTGCTTTATTCTTTTCTGCGTATATACTTTTATGCTTATTATTAGTGCCAAACCACTTGACAATAAGTAGGAGAAATCATGGCCCTTCACTTTAGCTTGTATTCTTTTAGAACAAAGGCATTTACCTAATAAACAGGGCCTAGAGGGTGAAAGGAAGAAATGGCTGGTATTCACCAAGGACAGATATAAAAGGAACCAATTTTTTTATGAAGAATTTGCAGAGCAATTAAATTTCCCCTGTGACTGCAGAAACTTTGTAAGTAAAAGAATTTCAAACTGAGCTTAGGCGTGCTCCTTTGACCTGTTTTAGCCTGAGTAATTAATAAAGTGTTTGGATTGTATTTGCACTACAAGTCTCAACTCCCTGAAGAGTAAGTAGGCTAACACACAGGTGGAAAAATTAGCAATTTATTGATTTGGTACATTCCAAACATAGTTGAAGCTTTCTTAAGCTGTTTCTAAGACCCCAAGCTGTGTGCATTCTTGTGATCACATTGGCTCCCTCTCAGTCGTCGGGATTAACATACTGCTGGGCCAGGGTTTGCCTTCTGATTCACAAGTTAACTACCCACAAATATCCTTCTGCCAGGTATCGTATCTGACATTCTGGAGTCAGTTGTTCTGCAAGGTTTGAGGCTCAGACTAGGAAACAAAACTTGCCATCTGGGAAATAACTTTAAACCTAAATTCTAACACAATTTGATGCTGAAAGATCAAAGATTCCTCAGTGTAGTTTACTAATAGCTCCCCACCGTTAAGTATAAAAAATTCCTTCCACATGCCTTTCGCCTCTGCATTCAACTGTGTTTGACAAAGCCTGTCTCACAAACTCAATTAGAACCGCTGAGCTCCAACACACCCCTTTCCTTGGTCACTCACAGTGGATCATTTCCTGACTGCTCCTATCGTGGCAGAAACTGTCCTTGGAAAAATGTGCTCCTGTCAAAAAGATCTCACAATAGCTCTCATATAAAGCTTATCATCAATGGTCAGTGTCTAATTATGTCATGCCGTGTTGTTTTTCCAATGGGACCAAATGCTGCTTACATCAAGTTGGAGGATATATTTATGGTACTGTCTGTTTTGAAGGGCAGTGTTTTAAATTTGAATCACAAGATATTTTTGAAAATATAGTCAACTCTTTCATTTGGAGCTCAAAATGAATATACTAAATCTGCACTTCTGAATAGAAGTCCATATGCCTGGGCATAAAATGTGCAGTGACAGAGCATACTGGGATTTCATGAGTATTGGTGTATATAGTCTCAACTATAGACATTTCGAAGGCGTAATTTTCATTTCAATAGATTAAGGCATGTGTGTAAGAAAAGCATGAAAATTATAAGAGACTGGAGTTCTTAACTATTGACATTTGGGGCCAGATAATTCTTTGCTGAGGTACAGCCATCCTAGCCTCTATCCACCAGATGGAAATATCAACATTCATACCCCAAAACGAGACAACAAAAATGTCTCTAGATATTCCCAAATATTCCCCAGGGGACAAAAATCACCCTTGGGGAGAATCCCTGCAATAAATTGTTTTGGTTTATTTTCCCACGTGGCTAAAGTAAATCAATCTTAGAAAGTGCTGGTTTGTCTTAGTCATATGTGAATATGCCACAGAGTGCCTACTTACCTGCATGGTCACAAAGTTTTCTTTATCTCTGCATCACTAAGAGTGTCTAGCACAGTCCTCTTATAATATGTCTGTGATTGGTGCTGGTTCCCAGATGTTTCTAGTTATTCTCCTTCTGGGAATGGTAGAATTGGACTTCCTATCATACTTTCACTTAAAATGGCCACATGACTTGTTATGGCCAATGAAATGGAACTGGAAGTGATGTGTGTTTCTCCAGGTGGAAACATTAAGAGCCAATGCACAATTTACTACATTTGCTTTTTTCCTGGCATGTTGGCCAAGCACATTTGCCAAGATGGCTGCTCTCTCAGTCTGTCCTCTGAGTTATTGCCGTGAGTAGAGCCCCCTGCTGATCTGACTTGGATATAAGCATGAGTGAAAAATAAAATTTTGTTGATATAAGCTGCTGAAAGTATGGGGTTGTTTGTTACAACTAACAGTATGTGTTAGCTATGGTAGACTAATATATGTTTTTAGTGTCACAGGCATTTGAATTCAGAGCACCTATGAGTGGTTTGGTTCCTTTTCTTCCACACTTTAGAAAGGTTAGGAATCACCAGCGATGATGAGCCTATGCCACCATATTGAGCTGGGAAGACAGCTGCATCTCAGGTTCCTGCTCCAGCTTAACTGTGATTAATCTGTAAACTGGTTAATTTACCATGAAGAACAACAAATTAATTGCTATAATAACCTGAAAAATCAAATGGAATTTTCACTTTACTATTCAAGTACTACCACAAGTAATAATAACTAATACTTACCGAGTACTTTCTCTGCACCAGTGGCTGAGCTAAACACTCTACATATATTTGCATAGATTATCTCCTTTACTCCTTATAATAGTTCTCTAAGGTTAATGCTCTTATAACCTAATTTTTAAAACTGAGAGACTTGAGGCATGAAGAAATTATTAGCTTCCTCTGCATCATAGCTAGAAAGTGTTTCAGTGAGATTTGAACTTAGGAAGTCTGATTCCAGAGTGTGTGCCTCTTCACAACTATGAGAATCTACCTCCTAAACAGTGATTCTCACTCTGATACCCCAGAAAAGCAGGTACCTATATATTGTGCAGACACAGACACAAGTTAGAGCTATGTGTTCTCTAACAAAGAGGTCTTGAGAAAGGTTGGAGAAAACAGCCATATATTTGAATTGGCACAAAATCAGTTAAAGGCTGGTTCTTCTCCATAGATTATGGTAAACCGAGTTGCTCAAATCTACTGTAATTAAGTGAATATATTTCTTTCTTAGGGATTAAACTGGGTATGCAACAGAGAAACATGTAAAACATCTGTTCTTAAGATGCTTCTTTGGCCTTGTGTCACAACTAATCTACTTAGTGTTATAATTTTGTTTCCAGATATATATACAGCATTCAGCCACAATTATGACTAAGGCTTGAAGTCTCTATCATATTAACCTGCCATCTTTAAGTCTTACAGCCAATAAGGTGGCTCATCTCCAAATATGGCTCACACGCAACCATACTTCCTGGTATTCAGGCCGTTTTGCAATTCCCTCCTATGTTAAATCTCACTCTTCTCACAAGATGACCCAGGGAGCCCCTGCTGCAATAAAAATATATGCTTTACATATAGATTTAGGGTGACTGTTTACCTTGCAATTTTCCCTTTAAAGTCTTATTTATTGTTATTTATTGTAGTCTTATTTAATGTTATTTATTTATAAGTCTTATTTCTTATTTATTGTAATCTTCTGTAATTAAGTTCTTTTAAATGTTAAGATTCTCTCCATTTTTATTCGTATTAAACATTTGATGGAGAGACAGGGAGGAGAGAGCAGAGAGAAGTAAAAGTGAGGCCATGAAACTTAGAGTTCAATGGTTGGAAAACTCAGTAAACTCTTTATGCAGTAATTCATCCATGGTAATAGCACGATGAATGAATGACTCTTCATGCAGTAATACAGTACTACTACGATGGATGAATTGTGTATAACAGTTTACTGTTTATCCATTGTACTACTTTCCTTTTGCTACTGTAACAAATTACCACAGTCTTAGTGGTTTAACACAATCCAAATTATCCTACAGTTCTGGATGTCAGAAGTCCAAAACCACGATGGTGGCAGGACTGCCTTCCTCATGCAAGTTCTAGAGCAGAATACATTCCCTTGCCTTTTCTAGCATTTAGAGGATGCCTACATTCCTTGTCTCATGCCCCCTTATTTCATCTTCAAAGCATGCCACTCAATCTCTGCTTCTGTAATCACATCTCTTCTTATAAGGACCATGTGATCACAATGAGCCCACCCAGAAAACCCCTAAATCTTGAAATCCTTAATTTAATCACATCTTCAAAGTCTCATCTGCCATGTGAGATAACATGGTCACAGGTTCTGCGGATTAGAGTGCCCTTTTTGGGCAGCCATTATTCTGTTCACTACATCCATTCCCATTCAATATATTCATTTATGTAATTAATTATGTAAGCATTTAGTGATACATATCAAACAATGAGCTAGTTGATAGGAATGTAAAGAATATAAAGAATTGACTACATGCACTCAAAGCAGCATGCATAGACCTTAAATACATGGTACCAAGTGAAAAAAGTTAGAAACAAACCGAGATCCATAGCATGATACCATTATATAAATCATAAGAGCACATAATCAACACATATTCAATACATTAATACATATTTTACGAGAACAGAAACACAGGATTCACATCAAACCCATTAAAATGGTTGTACTTGAAGCTGGAAGATGATGGAAGTAAAGAACGGGGATTGAAGGCAATAGCACATATGTAACAAAAGAGATGGGGTATATGGACCAAAGATAATATTGTGTTGTGAACCAAGGAGTATAACTCTACACTGTGAAATGGATATTTAAAATGAAAACAAACTACTTTTATTTTTTATTTATTTTTTTTTTTTTTGAGACGAAGTCTTGCTCTCTCGCCCGGGCTGGAGTGCAGTGGCCGGATCTCAGCTCACTGCAAGCTCCGCCTCCCGGGTTTACGCCATTCTCCTACCTCAGCCTCCCGAGTAGCTGGGATTACTGGCGCCCGCCACCTCGCCCTGCTAGTTTTTTTGTATTTTTTAGTAGAGACGGGGTTTCACCGTGTTAGCCAGGATGGTCTCAATCTCCTGACCTCGTGATCCGCCCGTCTCGGCCTCCCAAAGTGCTGGGATTACAGGCTTGAGCCACCGCACCCAGCCTACAAACTACTTTTAAATAATAAACAAAGTACACTTATGTAAACTTTAATAGTGCTGTTAACAAAGTGAGAGAACATACAGCACAGAGGACCACAGAACAGGTAGAGGAGCATGCTGTAGAACACTTGTTCTCAACTGCCATGATTTTCCCCCAGAAGACATTAGACGATGTCTGGGGCCATTTTCATTTTCATAACTGAGAGGGGGGTGCTACTGACACCTAGTGGGTGGAGGACAGAAATGTTGCTAAGTATCTGACAATGCCCAGGGCAGCCCCCACAACAAAGAATTATCTACCTGAAAATGCCAGTAGGGCTGAGATAAAGAAAACCATGTGTAGAACAACCAGAAAAAAAATTCCTGAAATTATTGTGCTATGTCAATATATTTGACTTATAAATATTTGATTATTTGGGGTATTAAAATATAATCAACTACTCATCCTCTATGTTCTCTCTGCTGGGTTTAAGGAACTCCTTTCCAAACACCTGATACCTATTCTTCATGAATTTCATTTCCTGTGTCTACACACTGAAGATTACTGGCCCCGATTCTCCTTACATTTAGAGTTTTTAGCGATTCCATGAACTTAAAAAAAATCAAATCATAATTGGGGTTAGGAAGAATCAACAATCATTGTTTAATTTCATTAGTTCTATTTGGGTTATAAGCTAATCTTCAAACAGAGAAGAGTGCTGATGTCTCACATTTTGACAGTGGCTTTGGCTCATGCAATCATTCTAAGTTTGAATATTATTGAATAAATTAAGGGTACCGTAGAGTAATTCTATTCAGGATCTCCAATCTTGTACAACAATTCAATCTTTCAGTAGAACAGTAAAGAAGTGTCAACTTAATAAATATTAATGGCTAATCACACACATATATATTTTAGCCATTTCTTTTCATTATTTAGTGAACAGATAAAAAGTCCTAAATCACTGTACCTCTAAAATTATAAATTTGATCTGATAAAGTCAAATTAGTTTAATGGTATGACTTATATCTCTCTAGTCTTTCTTTTTTTTTCAATTTCATGGGGCATGAAACCATCTCAAACCTATACCAATAATTCTGTCCATTCATGACAGATATTGACTGACCTTGTGTTTGACACACAACTGGATATGTTCAACAGGGAGAAAATCCTACACCTCAATTTCAATACTCCATTTTATTCCCAGACCTTTATATGCTGTTATCAAAAGACCAAAGACCTCTAAAAGACTATGGGCAGGTTACTGAAATTCTCCAGGCTTTGGTCACTTCATTTGTAACAATGTTCTTAGAAAATTTAATTAAAAGGTGAAATTAAGTACAACAAAGCAGGTAACACAATCATTAATTCCTTTTCCTTGTTCTATTCCTAAATTGAGCCCTATCAATATTAAAGTGAATGCTTTACCTTTTGGGTCAAGCCAAGATAAAGCAATTAGGCAAGAAAGTATTCCATCACTTTTGCAAATAGTTCTATGGTGTATCCTCTTCAGATGCTCAACTTAAATCCCACGCCAGCTAAACAGAATTTCTTATCTCTTTCGAAATCCCTAACATTGTTCAAAATATTTATTTTATGCTAACTAGGGGTTGCCCTTAGTTCTCCTTTTCTAGTTGATTTTCATGGGAATAAGTTTTATTTTCACAGATAAACTATAAGATCCTTGAGATTAGGAATCTCATATCTCTACATCTATCTAATCTTTATTGATCTATCTGTCTATCTATCTATCTATCTATCTATCTATCTATCTATCTATCTATCATCTATCTATCTAGTTTTTTATAGGAAACATTGATTCAAACAGTGCCTTCTTAGAATGCAGGTAGTGGGAGGAGGCAATCAATATTTCTGAGGAACTGAATATTACTGCCACTAGTTTCACAGTCTTTTTTTCATGTATATATTAAATTCCAAATACTTAAAAATTAATGCACACTAATATCTTCCAGTACAATCAAATTCAGTGATTCATGAAATGCAATCTTCTAGTTATTACCATGTAGAATCCTCACATAACCTCAAAGGGAATAAAAAATTAAAAATACAACAAAGCCCAGTGCTGCCTAATCAGTAAACCTGATGTTAGTATCTATTTAGAGTTTTGTATTTAAAGAAACTAAATCATGGGCAATATATAAGGTTTTAGAAATTTAAAAATACTTTGTGTATCTGATGTCATATTAAATTTATATTGAATAATCACTTTTGTTGTTTCATTTATCTAGCCAATGTAGAAGTTTTTAGCAAGAAAAAAAGTCACGTTGAAAATATCAAGAAGGTTGTAGCTGTAGGCTGAGAAGGATAAATATATAAGATTGTAATTTGCTAAAAGGCACGAGTTTCAAGTATTCTCTCTTTACTTTCATTTTATATAGCCCTGGTCAATTTCACAGCCCCAACCAGTACTGAACAGGGAAATTGGAAAACTGCAGAATCGATTTGCAGAAGTGAAGTTCTATTTTCTTTTACACCTTCTTCATCAGAATTGCTATCATTCTCATGTTGTGTGGTATTATTGAGAGTAGCCTGGGTATAGCTGATAATTGCTAAAAGTCATTCTCTTGAAATGAAAGCAGAAAAAAACAAGGAGCCTTCAATTTCTCATTTTCCAAATTTGATGCTTTCATAATCCTTCATCTTTGCTAGAATTTAAATGTAAAGACTTTTTCTGCTTTAAAGCTCATTTGCACCTTACATTTATTTTTAAAATATATGTTCTCTCAAGCATGGTTCTCTCAAGCAACCATGATTATAGTGATTCTCTTTGCTTGTGATTCCTAGGTAAAAAAAAAAAAAAAAAAAAAAAAAAAAAAAAAAAAAAAAAAAAA
>NC_045435.1:69303714-69365731 GCF_002776525.5 Piliocolobus tephrosceles | reverse complement strand
AAAAAAAAAAAAAAAAAAAAAAAAAAAAAAAAAAAAAAAAATTAAAATAATAAAGCTCTAAGTGTCTAATTTGAACTAAATATAAGACCTTCAAATATTCTGGTTCAGTTTTACAATTTCCATCCTTAATTGATTTTACTTTAAACTTTAAATATAAGAGAAAATTGCAATATAGTACTTAATACCTTAAGATAAAAACTGGTTTACTTTTGCTGCTCTTTCCAGATGTGCAGTAGATTCAGGAAGTTCTTACTAAAATTCAAATTAGAGCTGTTTGAAAACAAAGCTGTAAACTTTGGCTATTTAGTATCAATCCTGAAAAGGAATCTCCCCAATATTCTTATGGATCATTGAGAAAGAATAGTTGTGGTACAACTGAGTCAATTTTTCGAGATCCTGCTACTTATTCTGTGTTTTTTAAATATGTAATGCCATCTGCCCAGTAGAATGGAGTCCGTTTACAGTGTCATATAAATGGCAACTTTGTATCTATAATTTTTTTTCTATTCATTTTTAGATTGGCTTTTGTGCTTTGCATTCTGCGCCATCTCCAATTTATAAATCTTTGTGGGTCAAAGAATCAGAACACTGTCTTTTAACTAATCAAACAATATTGTCAAGTCTGTTTGTTACTAAGTTGAGAATTGAATTTTTTTTTAATTGGCCAAGTTTCTTAAGGCTTAAGTAGATAAACGTCTACAAAACAACAGCGAAGCACAAACAAAACTCTTCAATTTTAAGGGATTTGAAAAGGTTGCCAGATAAAATACAGAACACCCAATTAAATTTGAATTTCAGATAAACAACAAATGATATTTTAGTTTAAATAAGTCTCAAATAACTCATGCCCTGTATTTTTATTTGCAATATCGTCAGATGTTGTCAAAGCTCAAGGATTAATGCCAGTTTTTTCCTCGATACTATCCATATTGTCATAAAATGTTACCATTTTAATAAATTAGAAAGCAACACCATAAAAATGAAAAAGTAAAGTTATGAGTAACAAAAATTAAGTCAATTTCATCCATCCAGAAATGTGCACACAGGAAATTCACAAAGAGGAAATTATAAGTGCATATGGATATGCATAAACCCTAGTCATGAGGAAACACCAGCACTTCCTGTTAACTTGCATGGGATTACAGTATTTTGAGTTCTAAATTTCTCAGCAGACCTAGGAGACAGAACTGAATTGTTTTTCATAATTCTTTCTCTTTCTCAATCACAATTTAAATTCCAAGATCCTTTCTTTATCAAGAAGTTCAACTGTTTGATCTTTTCATTGCTAGAAAAGTTATGCACACGGGCTAACTATACGTCTACTGAAATTCTTCCCATTCCCTAATACTTCCTAACATTTTAACATTCTAGAAATAGCATTCCCAATGTTAGCTCATTTGCACCTTACATTTATTTTTAAAATATTAAACATCTATAATGTGCCAGGCACCCCGTTAGATGTTAGAAACACAAGATGAGTAAATAAAAATTCGTCAATAGTAAAATTTTGATTTTCTTTCCAAAGGGTTGCAGCCTATGAAGTCGATGGAATACGGATTACTATTACTTCACGTTACAGGTGAAGGATCTAAGTGTTCAGGAGTTGAAAGGTCTTATGTCAGTTCTCACATATAGTAACTAAAGAGCCAGGGCTTCAGTAATCATCCCTGGCTCCGGGCTCAGGGCACTCCGGTATTTTTTCAAAGGAAATCCCGGAATACTTAGTACTATATCCCCTCCATTTCCCAAGAGCAAAAAGTAAAGCATCTTGGATCCCTCTATAATGTTCACTTGCGGAACAGGTGTTCTCTGGAAGTGCTAGAAAACCAAGGCACCAGTGGGAGTTAGAGATCCTAAGCAGCCGCTGTAACCAGACCAAGTTAATCTGTGGAAACCAGAGCACCCGGCCAAGGCGATGCTATTTCAATTGGGTGTCATAGGTGACTCATTAGAGACGCCTTGCTTTTGGGCCTTCTGATATTTTTCTTCAGGGTGGGACGTCAGATTTCCTTTGCATTTTTGGACAACAGCCCTCCTGTCCATTTCCAAATTTTTCTGGTTTTACAGCTCTCACGCAGAGCTTGATTTCATACCGGAAGATAGTCACTGGCAGGAAGTTTACGGAAGAAGAAAAAGGTAAAAAAAAATGTGCCGGGGGCCAGGAGAGAGGCCTAAAATGGGGAAATTCGCACTTGAAGAGCTTTCCCTACCCCAGCCCCTCAGAATGACAGGTCTCCTCCGCCAGAAGACTACCTCTCCCGGCAGGCACTGCGCGCTCGACGGCCACAGGCTGGACTGCTCTCTGCTCTCCACCTCCGCCCGAATCAGCCAATAAGAATTCCCGGCTTGGGCCTCCGCCCGACCCAGACCACGCGGGAGCCGGGGCAACTAAACTACATTTCCCGACATGCATATGCTCGCGTCGCGGCCAATCAGCCCCAGGAATTCGGCGGCTAGGGGCGGAGCCAGATGCATAGGACACCCCATTGGCCAGGGGAAGCTTAGAAGAGCCGGAACCCGGGAGCTAGAGAAGCGAAATGACATTTCCTTTTTAAATAGCTGGAGCCGGGGCCCCATCGAGAAATGGCCGCGTCGGCAGGTGGGTCGTGTGGTGGCCAGGGCGGCGTGGAGGGAGGTGAGGGGGAAGGTGGACCGGGGCCGGCCACAGGCAGTGGGATGAGGACGTAGCGGTGCGGAGCTAGAGGGAAGGATGAGGCGGTGGAGGGGAATGAGGAGAGGGAGGATGAATGGTGCGGAGGGCGGTGGGCAGTCCGGCGGGACTGGGATGGGGAGGCTGGGTACCCGCCGGCGCTGCGCCCCAGGAGGCAGCGGGAGGCGGCTTGAGGGGGCACCGGCGGCAGCCGTTGGTCGAGCTTCCCTCGTGAGGCTCTGCCCTCGGCTCTCGGCGGAGTCCGCGCAGACGCCTCGCCTGGGCTGCGAGCGCGTTCCCTCCGCGAGCACGGGTGCCGGGCTCGCCGGGCTCCGCAGGAGCAGGGTGGCCTTTGAACTTGTTCCGCCGATCGCGCTCCGCCCTCTGTCTCCCTGATCCTAAACTCGCGGTCCCACGAGGTCGTGCACATATCCACAGACATTTGTATATATTTGTAGGGGGAAAAAGCCTAGCAAGCAGACACACAAACAAAAAAATCCCGCGACGCCGTAACTGGCTCGGCACTTCTTGTGGTTGTACGATTTTTCTCCTCCTAGATTTAAGTAAGTCTTCCCCAACACCGAATGGGATTCCATCTTCAGACCCAGCCAGCGATGCCATGGACCCCTTCCATGCTTGCAGTATTCTTAAGCAGCTCAAAACAATGTACGATGAAGGACAGTTGACAGACATTGTAGTGGAAGTGGATCACGGGAAAACATTTTCCTGTCATAGAAACGTTCTTGCTGCAATCAGCCCTTACTTCAGGTATGATGATGGTAGGAACTTCTGTTGGTATCTGCACCAAGCTCCCTTTCCCCCTCAGTATTGTCCACTTGATGTTTATATTGAGTTGCGATAATGGAATGAAACCAATGACTTTGTTTCTTGAGACTAGAAAACAGGTCCTCTCTTATTAAGACCTTCTTTTGACTTGAGGGATTCTTCTAGATTTCGGGTGATTGGTTTTTAAGTTAGTGGGCCTGTGTGTGTATGGTTGAGGTAAATGACCAGAAAATCTAGACTTGTGCTGGTCAGTATGGCAGCCAGTAGCCATGTGTGGTTGTTTAAACTTAAATTATAAATTAAATAAAATAAAACATTTAGTTCCCAGGTACGCTAAACACTTTTTGAGTGCTTGGTGGTCACCTGTAGCTAGTGGCTGTCATATTGGGCAGCACAGAGATACAGCATTTTCATCATTGGCAATTTTATTGGACAGTGCTGACCTAGAATTTCTTTCAAAAAGTTATCCATAATGCATGTTTCTTTAGTGCATGGGACTCTTTTATAAAAGAGTTTAAAACATGTAGCATCTTCCTTCAAAAACAAATTACCACTCAGTAGATCGTTTAAATGCTATGGGGGTCAAAGCAAGAATGAATATAGTTTCTATGTGCCTAAGGTCCCAAATTAATAATTTCCAAGATTTCTAGAAGTACGTTAAACGAAGTTTTTATTTTTACTTATATTGTTTACTATAAAACTTTTAAAAGTAAAATTTAAAAACTTGGGTCTGAAAAATAACTTCCTACTTTAAGATTAGTGGAAAAGGCAACTTTCTGCGTGGGTTTAACTTCTTTTGTGTCTAATGCTCACTTTAAGCCTTTCAGTGTTCACAAGTGGCGCATAAATAATAGTCAAGTTATCAACCACACTCTGAATGTGATTTTTCCTTTTGAAGGTGCTTACGTTTATAGGGCACATAACCGTATAATGTTCCAACAGTAGTTTCTGGTTCCTCTTTCTCAGAATACTGGGTTAAATATAGTCACTTCAGTCTGATGCTTCTGATGTAACCATTTAGACTTGCCTAGGGTAGGTCATTGGACTACTAAGTACTAATCATCGCAAGACAGTGAGCTGGAAAAAAAAAAAAAAAAAAAAAAAAAAAAAAAAAAAACCAACTTCACATATGCAGAAGGTATGAAGTTTGGCCTGGTAATGGAAACTTCTGGTGAGATTCACTTACCTAGATTATCTATTAGATATGGTTAGGTCATGTATTGCCTTATATAATCTTTATAATCCTAATCCTATCTCTGCATAGTTGTTGTTCCATTTTACTTATGAAGAAGCTGAGGCTCCGTGAGATTACGTTTTAATAACCTGCCTAAATCATCTATCCAACGAGTAAATGACAGAGGCTACATTTGATTGCAGAGCCAGGCTTCTTGGTCGCCATATGACCCTTAAGGAACAAGAGTGGGTACACTAGGTCCTTTTTAAAGTTTCCTTTAAAACATTTTTATTGTATATTGCATTTGAATAGTAAAAAAAAAGCCAACAAAACAAAAAAAATGCAAAGTAAAAATGTCTATATCTTACTGAAATTTAATAATCTGGATTCTATCATTTAAATGTCATACTTATGTATGCTTACTAAGTGTTATATTTAATGTATGTATGACATTTAATGATAGAATACTTATTAAGTATAATACTTAGTAAGCATACATATGACATATTAAGTATACTTATTAAGCACTATACTTAATAAATATACTTAGTAAGTTACATAAGTATGACATTTTCACTTTGCAGTTTCATTTTTCATTTTTGAAGGCCTAGAAAAAAATTTTACTTTGAAAGAAGTATGCTATGATAGATTCCTGATTTTCTTGAATCCTTAAAATCTTAAATTCTTTAATTTTATTAAGTTAATTTTAAAAAGGAGTAAAAAATACTTGAGAAATTTTCTGCGGATACGACATGTGCATTGAAATAAAGATATTTGGCTAGAAAACTCAAGGATTAGAATTTGATCTCTTGCTAGAGGTTTTTGTACCGAAGTTTCTTGGTACCAGCGCTGCTTCCTGTGTGGGATGTAGAAAGTCATACTTAATGTTTCTACGTCTTGCATCACTAGTGGAAGAATTAGAATAGCTGGAAATCTGGAATGGCTGTTTCATGATACCAGTAACTCATCAGAATTGAAATTTTTATGATCATTAGAAATTTTTTGCTACTCTGGATTTTGTGTAAGGAAGTGCCCTAGCTTCATTTATGTTGAGTTTACATGAAGAACTTACTCTAGAGCAGAGGAAAACTCATGAAGTGTCAGACCACTCCTGTGTGTAAGACGAGCCTATTCAAGTCAGCAGTAGTTCCCATGATAAAGGGATATGTGGTATATCCTCCTTTGGGAGTTAATCTCTCCCTAACACAGGGCTTTATTTTTCTTTTTAATTGGTAGCTGTATAGGTGAGTCCTGCAGCACCTGAATTGAAAACCAGCACATACATAGGAACATCTAGTTTTTAGTCATCAAAAAAGCCTGTGTGATACTAAATTAAAATGTACATTGTAGAAGTAAAACCAGGACTCGAAGATGGTTAACCTGGGCAGCAAGTTGAATCCTTGTACCTCCAGTGTTTCTCATACTGCATTTTAAAATAAATTCCATGAATTTGAGACATATTTTTTAAGTGACTGGAAATCTTTGCAATTCATTTTTCATAACATCACAAAAATTAAATAGGATGGGTCTGGATCATCTAGAATGAAACTTTAAAGGAGGGAAAAGAAAGGCAAATGATGTTTGCAAGTGACTAATACTTAAAGAGTCAGGCTGTGTAATGTTTCAGTCAAGAAAATCCCATAAATGCAACAATATTTTAATAATAGAAAAAACCAACTTGGTCTCAAAGGTAAAAGTTTGGGGTTTTAAAAACTATTATCTTCAAATAATCGGTTAACTATTAAGCTCTGTTTAAAAGAGGCATTATATATTGACTCTACCATAATCTTTATTTATGTCTAGATTTAGATAGGTAAAATACAGTATCTTTGAGAAAATGAAGTATTTCCTTTTAAGCAAATGTTCTCAAAATTTCCAAGGGTAAGTGAAGTGATTATTGTATTACTTATAATGGTTAAGGAAGCATTCAAAAGATAAAAATTTTAAAAAGGAGTAGGTGGAGAATATGTACTTTTAAAGAACTTCGTGCTTTTCTAAGATGAACATTTTAAAGATGTATTTTGGATACAAGTTGCCTTGTAATTTTCACCAGGACATGAAAAGTTTTATTAGGTTGTTTCTTTGTATACTAATGTATCATGATGATACCTTTATAGGTATTCTTTTTTTTTTTTTTGAGATGGAGTCTCACTGTCTTCCAGGCTGGCACTCAGCTCACTGCAACCTCTGCCTTCCAGGTTCAAGTGATTCTCCTGCCTCAGCCTCCTGAGTAGCTGGGATTACAGGGTGTGCTACCACGCCCGGCTAATTTTTTATTTTAGTAGAGATGGGGTTTCATCACCTTGGCCAGGAAGGTTTTGAACTCCTGACCTCTTGTGATCCACCCATCTTGGCCTCCTGAAGTGCTGGGATTACAGGAGTGAGCCATCACACCAGGCCAGTATTCTTAAGCTTTCTGACTGGCATGGCACAATTTAAGATCTGATGTCCCTAAGGCAACTTGAATAGGGGCTTCCAGGAAAATAAAGTGATCTGGAATATGTGTGTCACCTTTTGATTTGCATTTACTTAGGTGTACTCTCCTTTTTTCATAGTTGGCACAAAGCGGGCTAGCCCTGAGAGTACGGGTTTTGAGGTTAGCCTGACAATCTTTCTGATACATTATCAATTTTTACTCCTATTCAGAATATCAGGGACTATTTTAGGAAATACTCAGTTTCAAAAGGTTATCTTTGTGGTAACTTTGTACTTTTAAAATCTTGCCACAATAATTTTGATTTATAGCACACATGTAATATTAACCACTCTTTCCTTCTTAGATCCATGTTCACTAGCGGCCTTACAGAAAGTACTCAAAAAGAAGTTCGAATAGTCGGTGTTGAAGCTGAATCGATGGACTTAGTGTTGAACTATGCCTACACCTCCAGAGTTATTCTCACAGAGGCCAATGTTCAAGCCTTGTTCACTGCAGCTAGCATCTTCCAGATTCCTTCCATCCAAGACCAATGTGCTCAGTATATGATCAGTCATTTGGACCCACAGAATTCTATTGGGGTCTTTATCTTTGCTGATCATTATGGTCATCAGGAACTCGGAGATCGATCAAAAGAATACATCCGTAAAAAGTTTCTGTGTGTCACCAAAGAACAAGAGTTTCTCCAGTTGACAAAAGACCAGCTGATAAGTATATTAGACAGTGATGATTTAAATGTAGACCGAGAAGAGCATGTTTATGAAAGCATTATAAGGTGGTTTGAACATGAACAGAATGAACGAGAAGTACACCTTCCAGAAATTTTTGCTAAATGCATACGTTTTCCTCTGATGGAAGATACCTTCATAGAGAAAATTCCACCTCAGTTTGCACAGGCTGTAGCCAAAAGCTGTGTAGAAAAGGGACCATCCAACACCAATG
Source organism: Piliocolobus tephrosceles (assembly GCF_002776525.5). Taxonomy (NCBI): domain Eukaryota; kingdom Metazoa; phylum Chordata; class Mammalia; order Primates; family Cercopithecidae; genus Piliocolobus; species Piliocolobus tephrosceles. Next base: position 69,357,745 of record NC_045435.1, on the reverse strand, counting down.
GCTGTACACAGAGGCTTGGAATGACTGCTTCTGAAATGATCATATGTTTTGATGCTGCCCACAAACACTCAGGAAAGAAGCAAACAGTGCCTTGTCTAGATATAGTCACAGGAAAGGTGTTTAAACTATGCAAACCACCAAATGACCTGAGAGAAGTTGGGATTCTTGTATCACCAGATAATGACATTTACATTGCAGGAGGGTACAGGCCAAGCAGCAGTGAGGTCTCCATCGACCATAAGGCAGAAAATGATTTCTGGATGTATGATCATTCCACCAATAGATGGCTATCCAAACCATCCTTGCTTCGAGCTAGAATAGGCTGCAAACTTGTCTACTGCTGTGGTAAAATGTATGCAATCGGAGGTCGTGTTTATGAAGGTGATGGGAGAAACTCACTAAAATCTGTTGAGTGCTACGACAGTAGAGAGAATTGCTGGACGACTGTTTGCGCAATGCCAGTTGCAATGGAATTTCATAATGCTGTGGAGTACAAAGAGAAGATCTATGTTTTACAGGGTAGGTGCCTAAGTGATTCAGTTTTTCATGGAAGGGTAACACATCAAGCCGTGGTTTACTTAATTATACTGAAACAGTTGTGTTCCTGTTAATTGAGGAATACCTCCAGCTTCCTTATCAAACTATTGGAACAGTGTTCTGTAAAGAGCCATAAAGAAAATAAACTCTTGAATTAAAAAAAGGCAGGTATTGTTAAATTACTAAAATAATCCTATACTTTTTAATGATTTTGTGTCTTGATATCATGTAGAATAACTATTTTTGAAAACATTCTTTAATAAATAATAGTTCGGCATTTTGGGATAACTATTTCAGAGTACTTTGTAGGACTTGAAATAAATAGCAAGGTTGTTACATGGCTGTTTTTGCTCTTGAGTTACATTGAGATGTTGTAGCAACTGGTGTTGATGGAATTTACTGGATTAATTTGAAAGAGAAAAAGGAACAAAGCATTAATTAAGTTATACTATTTAGTTACCAAAGAGTTTTATATGAGCCTTATTATTGCAAAAGTTATGAAACTTAATTACAAAGAGTTCAGAAGTATAGTCTTTAAGTTTCACCTTCACTGTTTATGTTGCCTTTCATAATACATTTTCAATTGTTTTCACCAGAAAACTTTGAGATGTCACTTTTTTTTGGTTTGCCATTTTAAGTGGGACTGTCTGATATATGTAGTGGTTTTTGTTTGTTTGTTTTTTTAACTGTTAAGGACTACTTTGGCAAAAACAGTAGAGGTAGAGTGACTGAGTCAGAGTAAATAAGACATTTGCTTCAAGGCTCTGACTTGTGATAACTAGTATTTTTCTTTTATTTGGTTTCTTACACATTTTAGTTGCTTGAAAGTTTAATGCAGTGTAGATAATAGCAACATCCTTATTCTTCGTATGTGTCTCTCAGTTGGTGTTTTTCTCACACTACTACTTAAGGAAAAGGAGCAGCTTCAATGAAGATATACAGTCATGTGCCATGTAATGTTTTGGTCTATGATGGATCACATACACAATGGTGGTCCTGTAAGATTATGATAGCATATTTTTACTGTACTTGTTCCATGTTTAGATATGTTTAGATGCAAAAAATGCTTCCCATTGTGTTATAGTTGCCTAGAGTACTCAGTATAGTCACATGCTGTACAGTTTTGTAGCCTAGGAGCAATAGGCTACAGTGTAGCCTTGGTGTGTAGTAAGCTCCCATCTAGGTTTGTGTAAGTATGTTCTATGAAGTTCTTTGCACAAGGACAAGTATCACTTAACCACGCATTTCTCAGAATATGTCCCTGTCATTAATTGATGCATGACTGCCCTTATCCCATTGTTTTCTTTCTTTCTTCTTTCCCCTTCCCCTTCCCTTCTTTTCTTTCATTTCTTTCTTTCTGTTTTGTTTTGAGACGGGGTCTCACTCTGACACCCAGGCTGTTGTGCAGTGGCATGATCTTGGCTGACTGCAACTTCCGCCTCCTGGGTTCACATGATTCTCCCACCTCAGTCTCAGGCACCCGCCACCATGCCCGGCTAATTTTTGAATTTTTGGTAGAGACGGGGTTTCACTATGTTGACCAGGCTGGTCTTGAACTCCTGACCTCCAGTGATCCACCCACCTTGGCCTCCCACCATTGTTTTCTTTTAAAAATTGTGTTCCTTGCTCTAATCCTTTATTTAACTAAAAATTTCCTAGTAATGTCCAAGCCCATTTGTTTAAGTTCAGTGTCAAGTTAATTCCTCAGAAGGAGTTGTAGTCTCTCGTTCGTTATTTTAGTTAAATAGAAGCACAGGGCATGATTTGGGTTTGCTGTCTTGCGGAAAAATGGAATATAGGAATGGATGTATAATCCACCCAGTATAGTTGGATGGGTTATGTCATCCAGTATGATGAAGCTGTGTATGTGTGTATTTTGGTCTTACTGCCTAACTGTTAGTTGATAGAGGTAGAATTAGATTCCTATTTGGAATGTGAAGGTTGTATATTAATGCAAACACTAAAGCAAACTAGCAATGAATTAATAGAATTTCAGGGCTGGAATTATTAACATCGTTTAATTTGAGGTTATATTTTACTTAAGAGGACTCTGAAGCCCTAAGGATTTCTTAATTGCATATTATTAGCTTTAACTTATTAAATGAGTACTTTAGATTTTAAAATTCAACTTCTTTGGTTTGTCGTCTTTACCTTCTTATCTATAAGAAATTTATAGAGAGGTAGCACACATTACAAAGTTTAAATTTCCTACCTTCTTTATCAAGAATCCTGTTACAAGTTAGGCAATAAGGGCAGATGATGTGCAAGCAAATCTGGGAGCTTAACAAGCTATTTTAAGTCAGTTGAAGGCAAAGCATCACTGTTATGAAGTAGGTAGTTGAATTTGTAGATAAGAGTAACCCTAGTTCAAAACAGTTTTCAAGGGGAAGCTCAATTTAGAATCTGGTATTTCTAATCTAAACAAAGCCTCTTTACATAAATAAACCTGACATGCATAGTCAGAAGCTTATGTTGTACTATCGGTGGCTATTGAAGTATCATTTAATCTGTTCATAAAGGGTTCAGATTTTTATTACAAAGATTTTATACAGATGCTATAATTAGCAAAACTCTTATAAATCCTCACTACTTTAATTCTTTCAGACATTTTCATATTGGCAGTCTGACTCAGCATAACTTTTTATATTGTCAAATCAAAATAGAAACTGACTCAGAGTCAACATCACAAACCATGTATGTGTTTTCTATCTTATTAAAGGCATGTTTTCTCCTGCTGAATGTTTGTCTTTGCATTATAGCAACATTCAGGTAAGCACATCAGTGACCCATAAGCATAAATCTGTATAATTCCATCTGCTGTCTTCTAATGAAATAGCATATACATTTATCATGGCATATTTATGGTGATGTTGTAGGTATGCATTTTGGTCTTACTGGCTGAACACTACTACTAATGCTTTTTTAGAGTTAGAGTGAAATGAATTTTCTATAAACACACACATTGGATAGAGCAAATAGAATCAAGTTTTGTTTTTGTTTTTTTTTTTTTTTGAGATGGAGTCTCACATTGTTACCCAGCCTGGAGTGCAGTGGCATGATCTTGGCTCACTGCATCCTTCACCTCCCAGGTTCAAGCGATTCTCCTGCCTTAGCCTCTTGAGTAGCTGGAATTATAGGTGCCTGCCACCACACCTGGCTAATTTTTGTATTTTTAATGAAGGTGGGATTTCATCATGTTGGCCAGGCTGGTCTCCAAACTCCTCACCTCAAGTGATCCACCCATCTCAGCCTCCCAAAGTGCTGGGATTACAGGCATGAGCCACTGTGCCTGGCCAGAATCAAGCTCTTAACAATTCTACCATCAAACCCAAGCAACTCCTTATACCTTCCCAATACAAACCTCCCAATTCAGGTTGATTATAATATTATCGGTTATATTGTGTCATGGAATGACAAAGTTTTAAGGTATTTCATAACCCATATGAATGTATCTCTGGAGATTATAAAGGAAATGTTTTAGAAAGTGAAATATATAGAAAATTACGCCCTTTAATCTTTAGAGGTTGTAGTTACAACATATAACCAAAAACCAAACATAAAAATATACATATTCTTGTTTTCTTTTTCTTTTTTTAGGAGAATTTTTCCTCTTCTATGAGCCTCAAAAAGACTACTGGGGATTCTTGACCCCCATGACTGTGCCTAGAATCCAGGGCTTAGCAGCTGTATACAAGGACTCTATCTACTACATAGCTGGAACCTGTGGAAATCATCAACGTATGTTTACTGTAGAAGCCTATGATATTGAGCTAAATAAATGGACTCGTAAGAAAGACTTTCCATGTGACCAGTCCATAAATCCATACCTTAAACTGGTACTTTTCCAGAACAAACTCCATTTATTTGTTCGAGCTACTCAAGTGACTGTCGAAGAACACGTCTTCAGAACCAGCAGAAAAAATTCCCTTTACCAATATGATGACATTGCTGACCAGTGGATGAAAGTGTATGAGACCCCAGATCGGCTCTGGGACCTTGGCCGGCATTTTGAATGTGCTGTTGCTAAACTGTATCCTCAGTGTCTTCAGAAAGTACTCTAAATGAGTAGCAGGCCTTAGTGCATCACTGGCATCTCATTCTTAGGAAACTTGTCTTTGATACAAAAGAATGCTGACAGTATTTCAGAAAGCTGAGAGAGTTTTATATGTGGAAAATGGGTATGCTTAAAGATCGCAGGGTAGGGAGGAATTTTCCTTCATGCTTGTGACATTTCATTTCAGTAAGGAAAAGACAATGAAGTGCAATTATCAGCATTTTTTTTTCCTGGCATAAAATCAATCATTTCATTTTATAGTTTTGTGATAAATAGTAACTGAGGTACCAGAAGAATCAGGACAACTATGCACTCTTGTAAGAGCATTTAGGGTATTATTGGGTAAAGACATCTAAACTCGTTTGATGTGACTTTTAATTTTAAATACGGGTAACAATCTGAGGCAATATCACTAGGACTTTAGCTGTGACCTCTCTAACACAGAGAAGCACTAACTTAGATCCTCATTCTTAATATTTATGTGTATCTATTTTTGTGTACTGTTTTCAAGTGTACTGAGATTTAAATATGTTCTGTTATTAGAGTAGATTGAAGGAAAAATTAGTCTCAGAAAGAGCTTTTAGTCTGATTGTTTCCATTTCCCATGTAACTTTAAGTTAAGCTAAAGTTTTAAAGTGGCAGTTTTCTGTCAATAACTTTTTCAAGTGCTAACACTGTCTCATTTGTGAAAATCTGGAAAAGTGCTCATATTCACAGGTGGCTGGTGCTAGTCTAACTTAATTCATGTGTATAACTAGATAGATTTAAATGGTCTGAGCCTATGCCTATCTTTCATATTGGTGTGCATTTCATGGCCACAGTTCTTTACCTGTTGAACTCTTGTGATTTCACAAGATGCTCTACTTATGTGATAGGAAGATATGACCAGTTATTCATCTAACTGGACTCAATCTTAGAATAGTAGGAACATTATACACAGTTTGCACTAACATGGGCCATTTGTAGCCCAACCTTCTCTTCCATCTACCTGTCCATTCATTATTGGTACAAGGAAAGGTAACTTATTTCTCTTCTGTGCAGAGCATAATGTGAAGTTTTATACCTACTTTTAAAATTCTGCTTTCCAGAAACATAAAATTCCTGCAGTGGTCTAATTTAATTTCTTTTAAGTTTCATACCACAATTAAAACCTCATTTTTTTTTTTTTCATTTTTGCACTTAACAGTGATGAATACTTTTACATTGGAATCCTCCTTCTAGCTGAAGGCGATTGAAAAGGAAAAGAGTGAGTGAGCAGAACCATAGCTTTCTAGATACTAAAGCATTTTTTGTATTTAACTGATGAATTTCTAACAATCAGTTAGGAATGTTAACATGAAGGACAAACCAACTTATTTGTGTACCTAAGGCAGGCATTTGGATCAGTAACATATTTTACTAAGCCTAGCATAATTCATAAAGGGTATAAGCATAGGACAGATTCTGCCCTCAATCACAATATTTTTATTCACTTGAAAGCAAACTGGCATGGTTCGTATTTTAAAAATTTTGCACAACTTGTAATGTGATACTGTGAAACAAATTGAAAACATTGCCTCTTTGCATCACATACCTCGTTTTTCAGAAACTTTCCAAACTGCTTTACATAGACCTCCACAAGTAGGGAATGTTTTCTGAAGCAGAAGTTAAAATGGACAGCATTTCTAGAATTAACATTTTAAAATCTAGTCTTAGCTAGATATGTGGTTTCTTCTTATCGGCGTTAATAGTATGTCTGTAATCTCTGTATAAACTTTGTCAATATTTTTACCTCCCCAGTTTTATCTTCTACTGTTTTGTTTTTGTTTTTTATTGTCATGCTGTTTTGGAGTTATTACTGTGCATTTTAAAAATCATTCTTTACAGTTTTGCATTGCTGAGGAGAGAGAAAAAACAATTTTTTTTGCAAGAGATGTTCATGTAATTTATTTTTGAAAGCTTTGTTGAATAAGATTTCCTGCCGCTTTTTGACAATCTTGTGTATTTAGAAAAATGCATTACTTGAAAACATGACATAGAACATTGAGTTAGCAATTTACATGTGCTGTATGTTATATAAGAGAATGACATACTGTGGCTAATTCAACAGTAGATTTATTCTCTTTGTCGGCACAACAGTTGATCTTTTGGCTATAACAATTTATATTTGAGGGTACGATCTAAGTTAAGTGTGTCAAAAGCAAGGCTTAGGATTTGTTATGGGAGTAGAATATATATTGAATTTTGTATGAAGAACTATTTGTTTAAATTATATAGCTGGGATATTTTGCCACTTTTAAAATGGATTCAGAAGAGGTCCTAGGAAACTAAGATTAGTGACATGTGTGGGTTTATGTTTAGATATTTAAGGTGCATTTTCATAGTGTGATAAGACTTTAAGTAAAAGGCACAATGGGTACTACAGAATTAAAATGTAGGTCTAACATATGCCAGTTCCACTTTAACTTTGTTTTTGCATTTGAAGAATGTATGTAGCACTTTCCTATATATTTTTTACACATTGAAAACTGGACTTGGTATAACTATGTTATAGGAAAGTAGAAATTGTATTCTTTATTTTCCATCTTCGTTTTCTGTTCTACAAAGTTGATGCTTAAGCATCAAGCTGGTTTCATTGGTCATGAGAACAAATGGATGTGATCATCAAGGAATCAGATTCCCTATGTAAAGCAGTTTAAAATGGAATTCAATGTTCAGTGCTCAGGTATGTAGTAAGTACTGTAGTCCTGTGGGGGCAAATGTGTAGATATTTTTAAACATTTTGCCATAATTGCACAATTTTTTGCATTTTTACCTGATGTCATTGTTTCTTATAATAAAACCTTTTCTGATTGAAAACTTCCAGTGTTGCAAAGTGATATCTGACTAGTGAGTGTTGCAGAATTAAAATCTGGTAAAAAATCATGAACCACCTTATGTCCTGATAGAATGGAATGAGATTTTAATCTATCGAATACCTGTTCTCTGGTAAAAAATGAACTAGTTAATATATATAATACTTTCTTAAATTCTAAAGCAAGCTCACTTATATTGGTAAATTCTTTGTTCTGTTTGTTCTGGCCTAAAATCTTGTTGTGTTTGACTCTTTTGTGTTGGTCCACTTTGCATTACCATAAAGGAATACCTGAGAGTGAGGCCTCAGGAGGCTTTAGCTCATGGCGGAGGGTGAAGCGGGAGCAGGAAAGAGGGAGCCACAGAGAGTTGGCGGAGGTCCCTGTCTCTTTAACAACCAGATCTTACATGAGCTCATTACCATGGGGAGGGCACCAAGCCATTGATGAAGGATCCACCCCCATGATCCAAATACCTCCACTAGGCCCCACCTCCAACATTGGGGATCACATTTCGACATGAGATTTGGAGGGGACAAATACCCAAACTATGTAATCTCTTACACATTTCGTGTTTAATTCATCAGAAAGTCCCGTTGCTTCCTCCTTCATAATATACCTAGACTCAGACCACATACCATTTGCACCACTGTCACCCTAGTCTAAGCCAGCCTATCTTACCTGACTTAATGCAGTTTCCACTGACTGATCTTCCTTCTATCACCCTTGATCCCTCATAACCTATTCTTTTCTCCACACACTAGTCAGAGTGATCGTCTTAAAACAAAAGTTAGATCATGCTTCTCTTCTGCTCAGATCTCTCCAATGGCTTCCCATCTCCCTTCATATGACAGCCAAATTCCATACTTACATGATCCATGCCTCCCAACCTCAATGCCATTCATTTGGCTTGCTCTATTTTAGCCACACTGACCTTGCTGTTCCTCAAACCTGCTGAGTATCTCCCCAGCGACTTTGCCCTTGCTGTCTCTTGCCAGGTAGATCTTGACAACTCACTTTCTTTTTTATTAAAACATCACCTTACTGGAGAGGCCTTCTCTGATCACATTGTGTAAGATAAGATCATCCAACCCTACCCCCATCATACCTCCTGCTTTATTTTTCTGCTTTATTTTCCGTATGTGTCTTCCCCCATTGAAATGTACATGCCGCAAAGGCAACAAGGAATGTATTTTAATTCACTGTTGCACTTTAGATTGATGCCTAGCACATAGTAGGCACTCAATAAATGTTTGTAGGAAGAAATGAATTTTCAGTAAAGTCTTGGAGCCTAAAGGATTATCAATTTTATTGGTCTTAAAAAAAAAAAGAAAAGGTTTAGTTCTAATGAATTTTCTCTATTGTTTTGTGTTTTCAGTTTCATCGATTTCTAATTTTTATAGTTTTTTTTTCTTTTGGTTGCTTTAAGTATTAATAACTCATCTTTCTCTTTCTTTTCTTTTTTTTTTGGAGATAGGTCCTTACTCTGCCCAGGCTGGAGTGCAGTGATGCAATCTGGGCTCACTGCAGTCGCCTCCAGGGCTCAAGAGATCCTCCCATCTCAGCCTCCCGAGTAGCTGGGACTACAGGCGCATGCCACTGTGACCAGCTAATTTTTGTTTCTTTCTTTTTTTTTTTTTTTGTAGATACGGGGTTTCACCATGTTGCCCAAGCTGATCTCAAACTCCTGGGCTCAAGTGTTCTGCCTGTCTCAGTCTTCTGAAGTGCTGGGATTACAGGCATGAGCCACTGTGACCAGCCTTCTTTTCTTAATATATGCATTCAGTGCTATAAATTTCCCTCTAAGTATTTCTTTTGTAGCATCCCACAAATTTTATGTAGTATTTTCATTTTCTTAGTACAAAATATTTTTGTCATGTCTTCTTGGGGAATATACCCTTTCGTAATTATGTAATGCTTCTCTTTATCCCTGATAATCTTTTTTCTGAAGTCTTCTCTGTTTGAAATTAATATAGCCACTCAAGTTTTCTTTTAATTAGTGTTCGCTTCATTTATCTTTCTCCATCCCTTTTCTTTTAACCTATCCTAATTTTTATACTTAAAAGGGGTATGAAATGTTAGACCAGCATTGCATTTAAAGTGAGTACTGATAGAGTTGGGTTAATATCTACCATATTGATTATTGTTTTCTATTTGTTGCCCTTCTTCTTTGTTTCTTTTTTTCACCTATTTTCCCGCTTTCTCTGGTTTTGACTGAGCATCTTATAGGATTGTATTTTATCTCCTCCTAGCACTTCAATTATACTCTAATTTTTTTCAGTGGTTGCATTAGACTTACAATATACATTTCAAAACTAATATAAGTCCACCTTTAAATAACACTATAGTGCTTCATGTGTAGTGTAGGTACCTTACAACAAAGTTCCCAGTTCTCCCCTCTGATCCCTTATGACATCGCTGTCATTCATTTTAGTTATCCATATGCTATAACCACGCAATACATTGTTATGTCATATTTTAGATCAATTGATATTTAAAACATAAGATATTTTACTTCATCTTCACTTATTCCTTCAGTATTCATTTATTTAGGTAGATCTAAGTTTCTGTTTTGTTTCAATTTCCTTCTGCCCAAATAACTTCTTGTATTGGACATTGCTTGCAAGACAGGTCTGCAGGTCATGAATTCCTTCAGAGTTTTGTTTGAAAAAGTCTTTATTTCTCGTTTCAAGGATAATTTTGCTGGATCTAGGTTAGTGGGTGTTTTGCTTCAACTTTGTAAAGTGAGTATCTTCTAATTAAATATCAGTCGTTTAGTGGGCCTGTGTCTTGGGGCTGTGATCTTCACAGGTGTTTCTCTAGTGGTACAGCTTTTGGTTTTCCCCTCTCCATCCTCTCTCTGACTGCACCATTCCCAATTTTATTTATTTGAAGCCTGATCCATGTTGATTAAATCCTTTTCCCTTTGGGTGAGAAGAGAAGGTTAGAGAGGTTTGGGATGGGAGGAATGCTCATCCCTCAGCTTTTATCAAGCTCCGCCAAAATGTTTTTCCGTGGAGAGTATGCTTTTAAAATGGAAAAGGTTCTGGGTGTACTTTATGATCATTACTCTTCCTGTCCCCCAGTCAGAGCCACTAGGGGGTCTTTCTCAGATCTTTGCCATAAGAACCTGGTGGAGTGCCTGTTGGTAAAATCCACAGAAGCATAGGGGCCCCATAAGACTGAAGTTCCCAGGAGTTTTCCACTTTCATGGGAGTCCATGTTCATCCTCAGCGATTCATCAAAAATGACCATTTAAGTGTTCTTACAGTTTATGGCTCTGGTTACTTCTGGTCAAGGTTAGCAGATCTGGAATGTGACTCTGAATTCACCTCTACTCCAGGGTAGCATTTGCCCTGCAGCCTAATTTCTCTGATGGATCTAATAGAAGTCATTGACTGTCAGTTTGAGTACCTTTTCCTTCCAAGGTTAGGAATGACAGGAATGACAATATCCAGGGTCTTTACATTTTCAGTGCTAAATCTGGAATCCCCTATAATAAGCTTCTAATACATATTTTTGATTAAATGATTCTTCAGTTATACATAAATATCTTGTGCCATCTTTTATATGTGTAATGTATTTCACAAAAAATAAGCTAAAGAGTTAGTCTCCCTTTTAAAAACCTATATACTTAATCATATTTAGGTATCTTTTATTTATCTTTTATTTATAATTTATATAGCCATGGGATTATTTGACATGTAGTTCAGTGAATGTTGACTCTTGAGTACCTAATAATCCATATTTCTTGGACCAAATTAAAATTATATAATTAACATATAAATTATATAATTAACTTATGTAAGTTAACAATATCAATCATTTTGAGATTTTTTTTTCCTAGGCTACTAAAACTAAATTGAAAATTACAATGTAATATTTTTAAATTATCCTTATCATGAATAGACAGAACATTTTCTATTGGCTAGTTTTTTAGAAATGAGATTTAATAGATCCTTTTTGTCCTCTCTTTCCTCTTCCGCAAGTATATGCACAATGGTATGATTTGGTGAACAAAACACTATAATATTAAGTAAAAAATGTGGAATATGTTTTCTAAATATTTTCTATTGGTCTGATGAACATGAATTACAGTGTTTTCGGTTACCACGAGTAGATTACTTACCTTTTCTAAGCTTTAGTTTTTTTCGTGCATAAAACAGGTTAATAATCTACCACATATTATTGAGTTTTTTTGAGGATCAAATAAGCATGTAAAACACTTATCACAGTGCCTTATCACAGCACATAATGAACACTTCCTAAATATTAATTTGTTGAAATTATTACCGACTATTCTGCTGTCTTTTAGATATACTTAAAACAACCTTTGTAGAGCAATATTCCTTAATAGCTAATATAAAGTATATATTAAAGAGAAGTGTAGCCATTTGGACTCTGATTGTGCTCATAAGCCATGCATGAAAACAATTTTTACAGTTTTACAGTCACACAGTTCTCACTTTCATTTCTGGACTGTGTATTTCTAAAGGATTGAAATTAAACCAATGGTATTTAAAGTAATTTATACAAGACTTGTAACCTCTGTCTGCAAAATAAAAATAATGCTTTTTGGCTTGTCTATTTTTACGAACTGACAAGGGTCTCGGTCCTTAGAGTTTATCTTGTTCTCTGTTCCCATTCAGAGATAAGGACCTGTCCTAGTCAGTTCAGGCTGCCATAACAAATTGCCATAGGCTGCATGGCTTAAATAACAACCATCTATTTCTCCCAGTCCTGGTACGAGAAGTTTAAGATCAAGGTGCTAGCAGATCCTGTGTCTGGTGAGGGCCCTCTTCTCATTGCATCCTCTCATTGCGAAGAGCAGAGAAAGCAAGCTCTCTAGTGTCTTTTTACAAAGGTACTAATCCCAGAGCCCTCATGACCTAACCACCCCCAATGGCCCTACCTCCTAATACCATCACATTGGGGGTTAGGATTCCAGCATATGAATTTGGTGGAATTGACAGAAACATTCAGTCCATAGCAGGATTTAACAGAGTTCTGGTCACATAGTTCAGTTCTTGAAACATATGCTTGCAAAATCCTTTAAGGATAAAAAGATAAGGTCAAAACATCTTATCCTAACACTTAGATTAGGATGTCAAGTAGCCAAAGTTAAGTCTTGAGGAGCAAATGCCAACAGGAACATACACAATGCAGGGGAGTATTTCCTTGTAATCAGTGAGAACCTGAGGTGGTAAGAAATCCATGGTGCTCTCTGACAACTGTTCTTAAAGCTCAAGAGCTTGGTCAAGGTTAGCGATGGAACTTAGGTGTCTGGCATATCCGCAGAGTCGGTCTTAGTTGAATTTGAGTGAATGGATGAGTTAGTGCAAAGATAAATTGTAAAATGAGAAGTGAAAGTAGCTAAGAATAAAATTTAAGAAATACAGCTGAAGGAGCAGAAGAAAGGCAACTGAAAAGTTATCAGAGAAGAAGGAAGACTCACAAAGGAGCAGTAATGCAGAAGAGAACTTCAGGAATGAGATCCAAAGAGAAGAAATGCAGACAGTAGGAAGCTCCTGGTCTAGCCATGTGAAGATCTGAAAGGAGAAAGTGGTTTCAACCAAGTGCAAGGGATGAAAATCAGTCTCTGTGAATTAAGGTGCAGGTGGAGGATGTAAGTGGGCGTCAGTGGGTGAGAGTGCAGGTGCTTCCCCAGGAAGCCTGCAGATGAGGAGATTCTGAGACGTGGAGGTGCTGGAGAAATAATATTTTTTAAAAAATCAGAACACTCAGACCTTTTCAATAAAAACAGGAAATGAGAAATATCCCCACAAAAAGTCAAAACCTCTTCCATTTCTAGACTATTCCCAGTTGAGAGTTCTGCAGTATCCCCGTTAAGCCCAAAAGTGAAAGAGATTAGGGATATGCAAAAATGTGCAGTCAAAGGGGCAGCACTGATGAAAGATAAACCCCTAGAAATAGGAGCAGAGTGAAAAAAGAGAAAATCCTGACCCAGAGAGAGATAGACACACTTTCTATAGCCTCTTACATTTCTGAAAGAGAATGAAAATATTAACAGTTTTTGAAACTTCTTGCTACTTTGCCCCAGAGCCAAATATGGTTCCCACCCCGACCCAAAACATCTGGTTTGTGATAAGTGCTCAAATATCCTGTGCTTTCTAAAGTATGTGGTGGGTGTGGTGATGGCAGGAGTCACAGGCAGAAGAATGGATGAGCTAATCGGAGCGTGCATACATGAAGGTGAAGAGGACAAGGGTCCTCTCACATGGTGTTCATGTAGCTGGAGATGACAGGGAGATGACACCTATCACCTAGGGGCCTGCCTCATTGAGTGGGGAGTTTCATGGATCTCAACTCAAGTTGTACAAGTATATGTCCTGGGGCAATTTTGATTCACAATTTATAAAATCACAGTAGGATTTTATAATTTTATGATTCTATCCTATAGCCATGGGTAGAAAAAAGAGGAGAGTAATTTTGATATGTGTATGTAGGCTTTTTTTTTCACTTTATATGAGTTGTTTATTCATAGCTTTTCCTTATTTTTCTTTCTTTAAATTTCATTTAATTTTATTTTAAGTTCCGGGATACACAAGGTTTTTATATTCATATATAAATGTGATATACAGCAAAGTACTTGCATCAATATCTGTGTGTCTTTCTTGAAGGTTTCTAAGAAATTGGTTATAATTTTCTTTTTAATCTACATTTTACTATTCCAAAAAATAAAATGCTATCCACAATTTACTGGGCACTGAACTGTGTCAGGTTGATTTCCATGTTAGCATGAAAAAATATATTTATCCTGTTGAGCATGACAAAATATATCTATCATACTTATATATATGATAACAACATCCCATGTGAAAAATAACATCTATGAGCCACTGACTAATATCTTATTCTTGCATACCACTTTCTAGTTTTTGAAATGCTTTGGTATCTGTTATCTTGTTGGTTCCTATTACCGGTCCTGCAGTCATCTGTCATTGTCCCCCTTTTACTTTCAAAGGAACAACGAAACAGAAAAGGAGTTGTTAAACTTAGGGATCAAACTTAGCTGTAAATGAAAGCAGACCTGTTAATTTCCTCCCACTCCCTAGTGAGCAGGGACCCAGGAAGATGGCTGGAATGGTTATATTCAAAGGCAGAACGTGGAGGTGCTGGGACTGCAGACCGTTGGTCAAGGAGCCAGTCTGGGATGTAAAGTGAGTGAGCTCACTTTTGGAAGAGCTGAGTTTCAAGTGACAGAGGATCACTATGTATAGATTACTGTGTGGAGAAACAGCCAGGATGGGTGTGGAGACAGGAAACTGAACGAAGGTGATAGGTCAGGCGAAGATGTGGAGTTGGCAATCACCCAAATACGGGTCAGTGCTCAAGGCACTTACAGAGGGAACGAGGAGAGAAGGGCCCAGTGAGAGCCAAGCATCAGAGGGCCCATGTGAGGCCACAAGGAAGGGGAAGCGTGCATTTCAAAGAACCAAGGACAGACAGGTCCTGGGAGAAGCAGGAGCATAGCCTTGAGAAAGGAAAGAGGCTGCATGTGAAGGCAAAACTTGGTGTTTTCAGAATGACGACAGCTCCTGAAAACTCAGTTCAACCTTTTGTTCATCAAATGTTCACTGTTGAGTGCAGGTTTTAAATTTTGACTCTGAAAAATGGTTTCTTCATATAGAATAGCAATATGAATGATTTCATTCACTGGAACATCTCACCGCCTAACTAGTGACTCAGAGGAACTTTCCTCTGTTAATAAGTGTGGCCTCCTTCTCTGCTCACCCTTCTGCACCTTGACATGGGACACTGCTCCTCTCCTGTGTCTGCATCTGCTTGAATTTGAAGCTCCCCAAGGGCAGGGACCCTTAGTCTCGAGTGTGTCCTGAGCACAGATCATGGTGCTTGGCAGACAGAGGTCCTTCAACCAATTAAAGGAACATTAACATGAATATCCCTATTCTGCTTTCCGGTGGTTTAGTTTTCCTCTCTGGGACTCTCTGACTCCACATTTCCCGTTGTTTGAAAAGATACATTTGCAGGCTTAGCCGTGATTGGCTAACATTTTTATATGGGGCCTGGCATTTTAACATCTGGAAGAGTTGTGAAATCAATTAGCTGCAGATAAAGATGGACAGATGGAAATATCTGGTGGTTTTCTGCACATGGGCTATGCACATAATCAGACCATTGCTTATTGTGCTACACTTGGACTCTGTTCTACCAGATTTTAGGAAGAGTATTGTCTTTTGTTTTAGAGCATGAGCACTCAGTCAGGACATAGAAATACCATCTCCTACTGAAAGGGGACTGGGTGTAAATGTAGAATATTTATCAGTGTGAAGTTTTCATACACTTTTCCGACAGGCTTATCAAATCTCTCTGGAAAATTTAGCCTTCTGTTTCATTCAAACAATAATGCAGTTGCACTGGTCTTTGAATGTGTTGGATCCCTTGTTCTACAAGTCAGCTCTGCCAGATTGGGTACTGTTTAGAACCTGTGCTAGGGAAACTCCTGAAATTTGAGGGTCAGGAGGCCACTTTGGTAAGAAGTTGGATTAGAATGGCAACTCATGTATCTTACTGTATTGTTTTAGATATAATAAGTAATCTAGAGACGATTTCAAGTATACAGGAGGGTGTACATAGCTTATATGCTACTATTAAGGTACTTGAGCGTTAGTGGATTTTGGTATCTCTGGGGTCTTAGAACTATTCCCCAATGGATACCGAGGGACAACTGTGTCTTCAAGCAATGTGTTCACACAGGTTTTTGGATAGTAAACTCTTTGAATCCTTGTGTGCCAGAAAATGTCTTCTGGGTCTCACCTTGCAAGGAAATATCCCTTGCTAACATTAGCTGGATATATCTACATTTTCTTCAACAGTAAGTGAAAGTAGCTTGAAAGATCCTCTAAAGGAGTGATGATGTGTAGGGTGGGATATAAGAAGGAAGCCAGGTGGGATATAAGAAGGAAACATCATCATGGGACTCCCACTGCAGATAGAGAATAAAAGGTAGGGAAAGAAAATACATAGGCATAACTAACACAGGAACAGAAAACCAAACACCACATGTTGTCACGTATAAGTGGGAGCTGAACAGAGAGCGCATGGTCACAGGGAGGGGAACGACTCACACTGGGGCCTGTCAGCGGGGCAAGGGGAGGGAGAACATCAGGATAAATAGCTAATGCATGCAGGGCTTAATACCTAGGTGACAGGTTGATGGGTGTAGCAAACCACCATGGGACACATTTTCCTATGTAATAAACCTGCACATCCTGCACATGTATCCTAAAACTTCAAATTAAATTACATTTAAAAAAAAGAAAAGAAAATGCATAGGCTTGCCATTTGTATTTATTCTGAACTGGATGCCTTTCCCAGGAAAAATGCCTAAAAGTGCAAGTGGGTTGGTGGGGGAGAAAAGAAGCAATGATCATCTTTATATGTGTTGACCAAGTCAACTGAGCAGAGGTAAACCCTGAATCACAGAGGGGCTTGTAACATAGGAAGCTACTCTAACGTCATGCTTACTCCTAAGTGAAAAATGCCAGAAACTGAGGAATGATGTTTCCTCCAGGTCAGAAGAGACAGCTGATTTGATGAGAAAGTACTTGAAAACAAGTTATCCAGATTAAAGCTACTGACAGATAATTGCTCCCCCAAATCCATCCCTACTCTGTTCTTGAGTCAAACAGTTGTCAGGATAAACTGTACATATACAAAAAAGAGTAACATGCAGAAAGAAATATCCAGGGGATCTATACATTGATAATATAAGGAGAGAGACAGAGGTGGGGGGTGGGGAAGGAAGAGAGAGACAGACAGACAGAGAGAGAGAGAGAGAGAGAGAGACAAAAACATGTTAAAATAATTACTCCAGGAAACAAAAGAAAATTTCAGACGCATGCTAAACCTCACTAATACAAAACCTCCCTGAATCTGAACCCTTGCTCTACCACTCCCTGGCTTGTGGGATCTTTGGCAAATTACTTCAGTTTTCAGTGTCTCCACATTTTTAACAAGAAATAATAATAGTGCCTTCGTCATAGGTTTGTGAGAGGATTGGTAAGATAATATTTGTAAAACGTTTGTAAAGCTTTTGGCACATAATAGTACACTCTTGGTGTTAGCTATTTTTCAGGAGCACACAGTTGACATTCTCATATCAAAGAAGATAGATATTATATAGAAAAAGAGATCAAAGAATTGATAAGGAGACAAAAAAGAAGATCAAGATGGATCTGGAGAACTCTCTAAAGAAATGAGAGCTAATCAATTCATTGCAGAAATCAGTATTTGTTAATAGAAGCTCAAGTAGAAATGACAGCTGAAAACTGAGCCAGGGACATGAGAAAAAATTGAAAAAAATTGCACCAGATCAAAAGCTATAGTCTCATTCTGATAGACATAAAGTTCAACAACTAAAGTGAATAAAATCACTCAATAAGCCAGAAACATAAATACATTTGCTCTGTTAATGAACAATATCTTAGTGGAAACGTATCCAAACACATGTATTGGAATAACTGTATGGTAGTCCTATTAAAGTCAGAAGAAGGGGTACTGTTATTTATCCCTGCTCTGGTAATACTAATGATTGAAAAATTAGACAAGTTAGCAAAATGAGAATAGAATTTTGTGGACAAAAGAGAGACAAGTGTAGGTGTGAATAATTGGTTTGCCTACCTAGAAATCTAAAAGAATCAAACAGAAAAGGGTAGAACTAATTATACAGTTCTGTGGGTTAGGCAGAGACAGTAGACGATTATTAATACAGGAATCAAAACTTGGGCATGCCAACAAAATATCTCATTTTAAAGTTATACTCACAGTGACAATTAACAAATTTATTCATCCTTTTGGAGGACAGTTTATCACTTGTCCTAGAATTTGTCCTGGAGAAATTCAGCACATGTGAAAACATTTACGGGCATACAAATAGTAACTGTTGTATTATTCATAATAGCACATAAAAAGATGTGTTTTAAATACAACAATTATTTTAATTAGTATATAGAAAGTTGTGTTTAAAATACAAATAACTGTTGTATTACTTGTAATTGTACATAGAAAGATGTATTTAAATAGTACATAGATGTGTTTTAAACATGTATTTTTGATATTAAGAAAAATATGCATTGTATAAGTGTATCCCATTTTTATAGAAATGCTGTGTGTGCACATGTGTATCTTAAGTCTATCTGTGTACCTACGCTAAATTCTCAATAGTGTTTAATTTCAGAGCCTAGGGTAGAGAAGTGCTCTTATTGCTTCATTTCTTCATTTTATATGGCTTTGTTTCTGAGTGGTTTTTTTAAAATTTTAATTTCTATTTATTTATTTATTTATTTTGAGACAAAGTCTCACTTTGTCACCCAGACTGGAGTGCAGTGGCATGATCTTGGTTCACTGCAACCTCTGCCTCCCGGGTTCAAGCAATTCTCCTATTTCAGCCTCTCAAGTAGCTGGTATTACAGGCGTGCACCACCATGCCTGGCTAATTTTTGTATTTTTAGTCGAGACAGTGTTTCACCATGATGGCCAGGCTGGTCTCGAACTCTTGACCTTGTGATCCGCCTACCTCCATCTCCCAAAGTGCTGGGATTACAGGCATAAGCCACTGCGTTTGGCCTCATTTTTGTTTGTTTTAAGCAAAGATAATATATGACTTATTACATAAATTAAATGAAGCTAACACTGAAAGTCCTTGAATTTGAACCTCAGCTCTCCTGCTCACTGGCTTGTGTGATCTTTGGCAAATCACTTGAGTTTCCAGTGTTTTGGTTTCCACAGTTTTAACATGGGGCTAATAATAGTACCGGCCACATAGTACTGTTAGAGAATTAATAAGATAATACACGTAAAACATTTAAAAAGTTCCTGGCACATAGCAAGTACTCTGTAAGTGTTAGCTATAGTTTAGAAGTGCATGTGGAATAGTTGTGAATTATTTGCCCTAGATTACTTTATTATTGCTAGTTAATTTTTAGGAATATCTTATTAAATAAAACTTGGATATATTTTTATAAGTGGTTACCAACTTATGTTTTATAAAATTATACTTCTCTACTGCTCAAGTGAATAAATTTATTTCCATATCAATTTTACCATCTTTCCTTTCCTTCAAATTTAATGAAGCAAATGTGGTGTATTGGCATACTGATCTGGTTTTTTGGTTTTTGTTTTTAGACAGGATTTCACTGTCACTGTCACACTGTTACTGTAGCCTTGACCTTCCGGGTTCAGGTGATCCTCCCACCTCAGCCTCCCTATTAGCTGAGACTACAGGCAAACAGCACCATGTCCAACTAACTTTTTGTAATTTTTGTAGAGATGGGTTTCACCATGTTGCCCAGGCTGGTCTCAAGCTCCTGGACTCAAGTGATCCTTCCACTTCGGTCTCCCAAAGTGCTGGGATTACAGGTGTGAGCCACCATGACTGGCCTTGTTTTTTAAAAATAAATACAGAACTTTTATCTCACTTTTAGCTTTTTATCCATTTTATCCCCTCCCACCCCTACCCCTTCACATTTCATTACTCTTTAATTGTATACAGTCTCTCACTGCCAGAAGGCTGCAGAACCTTCAACAAGTTCTTTCAGGAGACCATAGGAAGAAAAGAGTACATTTATCTTTTATTAAAAAAAAGTACTAGGCCAGGTGCGGTGGCTCGCACCTGTAATTCTCAGCACTTTGGGAGGCTGAGGCGGGCGGATCATGAGATTAAGAGATTGAGACCATCCTGGCCAACATGCTGAAACTCTGTCTCTACTAAAAATACGAAAAATTAGCTGGGCATCGTGGCATGCGCCTGTAATCTCAGCTACTCGGGAGGCTGAGGCAGGAGAATTGCTTGAACCTGGGAGGTGGAGGTGGCAGTGAGCTGAGATTGTGCCACTGCACTCCAGCCTGGTGGCAGAGTGGGACTCCATCTCACAAAAAACAAACAAACAAACCAAAAAAAAAAAAAAAAAAAAAAAAAACCCAAGAAACGAAAAACAAAAAACAAAACAAAACAAAAATCAAAAACTTACTTTGAACTTCTTAAGCGTACATCTAAGTAGAGAAGGTAACAGATATTTTGTGGTTATATTTTTATCACCATGTTAGCTGGTAACTTAAAACAAAAACCAAACCAAACCAAAACAAAAACAGTTTCTCCTCTATCTCCAGGGTGGTGTGAACCTGAAATTATATAGGTTGAATTTGGGTCCTTCTAGCATGGCGCTTTCTATCTAGGTTAGAAAAAAATGCTGTGTTTTCATCACATTACAGGGTAAGAATTCTGAGAAAAGGCAAGTTAGTGTTAATGAATACTCTAATAACTCTTTTCAAAAAAAGTTAGATCTTAGTATCACTTTAAATCTTTGAGTAACTATATTGTGGAACCTCAAGAGGATTTGAGATGCTTGTTTTAATTAGGAGATAAAACTTTGTCAACAACTCTGTGATAGGTATCTGTTCTTGGTTATTTTGGTTCATCTAGGTTATCGTTCTCCTCTTTCAGGGCTTAAACATATTAAAATTCTACAATTAGCTTTTTGGTAGAATTGGATATAACTCTAGTGATTATAATTCATAACTAATTTGGTAGCAGATAGAAAACTCATTGGCAAATGAATGTCTCATATTTCCAGAATGTACTATATATCCTGAAGAGATTTTTAAAACAATCTTTAATTTTTTTCTAACTTAGAAGTATATATATGTAATCTATGTTCTTACAGTGCCAGGAGGTCAGGCTAAAATGAAGCCATTCTAGCTATATGAATAGAACAGGGAATTTTATTAAATATCTCCATTTCAGAAATGTTTAGTGCAGAATCAAACTTACTCTAATTGGAATTTTTTAGAATGAGAAAATATTGAAAAATTGAGTAAAATATGTGAAGAATTCTGGTTAATGGCTTCTCACTGTTTTCCCCTGTGAACTTTGTTTCAGAGATGCCTTTCAAACCTTTTTGTTGCAATTATACAGCAGTTGTCCTATATTCATTTAAAATGGGATGATAAAGTTTCTACTACTTTTTCTATATTTTACCAGATTTTACATTAGTGACAAAGGCATGATTTTGAAAGTGTACTTTGGTCTTTGATCAGCAAATCATGACTCTTTGCATAGTCTTTGAGAGAGGCGCTGAAAGTCTTCAGGTAAATTAACATCTAATTAGGAGAAAGAGTGCTGCGCTCTCCTGCTGAAGGTCTCTGGGGAAGGCCAGTGCATAGCCATGCCCTAGCAGTCCATTCCTAAGTCTCGTCACCTGGAACCCAAGTCCCCTCTATGTGCGTGACATTCTGGTCTCCTTGACAAGAAGACCGTTTCCTCCCATTGACGACTTTGTGGACATGGAGAATATCTAATCAGTATATCTTTTCTATGACCCCTTCACATAATTGAAAAGGATAACTATGCCATTTCTTTGTTCTTTTCCTATATTTGACCCCTTTGAATAATTTCCCACTCATGCTGGATCGTCTCCAAGTTGATTGAAAAGTGTGCCGATCTTAAACTGAGTATTTTACCAATGCCAAATATCATAGACCACAGAAGGAGAGCTCATCAGTATTTTTATGTCTTTTAATAAAACCTGGTATCATGTTGGTCTTTCCTGTTTATGAGATGACTTTATGAATTTCTATTCACTTATATATTTTTTCTTCTCTAGCTAACTTTTAGCACTTCTACTTCCTTTATTTTAATTTTTCCCTAAAAGTAAGTGTATTCCACACTTTAATTTTTCCCTAAAAGTAAGTGTATTCTACACTTGTTCCTATTGCATTTCATTTTATTTTTGTAGGCAATCTTTTCTTTTCTTAGTTGCTAGTGCCTTTGCCCACCAAGTTCCACACAAGCACTCTAAGTTCCAGCCACAACAAATGACTCACATTCCTGTAAACCTGTCATGCTTTTTCATGTCTGAATACCTAAGCATCCTCTTTCCTCTTCTCTACCTGGGTACTTGTGTTTGTCATTTAAGGCAAACCTCAAAGGTCACTGTATTTAGGAGGCCTTCCTCACATCCTCCCCAGTCTAAGTACCACCCCTTTGTGCTCCCATAGAACGTCATATGGATCCTCTATCTTACCACTTGTTGGTTTATGAGTCCATCTCTGTGACATCTAAGGACAGTGATAAAGACCACTTTGTGGGTAGTGACTATGACCTACTCCTATCTCTGCTTACAACTTCTAGCACCTGGTTACACAGTCGAGTGTCAAAAATGTATGTGAGGCTGGGCACAGTGGCTCATGCCTGTAATCTTAGTGTTTTGGGAGGCTGAAGGAGGAGGATCATTTGAGGCCAGGAGTTTGAGACCAGCCTGGGCAACACTGTGAGACCCTCTCTTAAAACGGTTTTTTTTTTTTTTTTAAATAAGTAGCCAGGTATGATGGCATGAACCTGTAGTCCTAGTTTTTCTAGAAGCTGAGGCAGGATGATCAGTTAAGCCCAGGAGTTTAAGGCTGTAGTGAGCTATGATCACACGACTGCACTCCAGCTTGTGTGACAGAGTGAGACCCTAACTAAAAAAACAATGCCAATGTTTGTGGAAAGAAATTAAGAGAATTTTAAAATGTATTACTGTTATCCAGAGCATTGTAATTCACATTAGTTTGATATCATTTACAAACTACACATCCTAATTTGCTTCATTCAGTTCATGCCAGAAACATAAGAACAAATATCTAACATTAACTGAACACCATGTGCCAGATGCTGTTTTAAAATGTTACAATAATGAATTCATCTAAGTTTTACAACAACCCTATGGAGTAGGTACATTATTATTATTGCAGATAAGGACAGACTTGCAGGAGGATTAAAAGACTTGCCACTACTTGACTGAGGCAGTGTTTGCCAGGTTACTGTTCTGTCAAGTTCCTCTTTCCCTTTTTCTTTTTTTGAGATGGCCTCTCACTCTGTTGCCAGCCTGGAGTACAGTGGCGCGATCTCAGCTCACTGCAACCTCTGCCTCCCGGGTTCAAGCAATTCTCCTGCCTCAGCCTCCTGAGTAGCTGGGATTACAGGCATGTGCCACCACTCCCAATTAATTTTTTTTTTTAATTTTTTCATTTTTAGTAGAGATTGGGTTTCACCATGTTGGCCAGGATGGTCTCAACCTCTTGACCTTGTGATCTGGCTGCCTTGGCCTCCCATAGTGCTGGGATTACAGGTGTGAGCCACCGCGGCTGGCCTCCCTTCCTTTTTTTATGCTGTCCTCTTTGGAAGCAAGTCACTAAGTGCAGCCCACACTTAGGGAGTGGGGGGTTTTGCTTTTCCTGCGTTTTCTTTTAAACTGCCTGCCTTGAGTTTTCTCACAGAGCATGACCTTGGTTGATTTTCTTCTTATCACTTAGATATTCTAAGTATAGGTCTAACCAAATGTCCTTAGTCGTATCTCCCTTCCCCACTCCTAGACCATCTCATCCATGCCAGTGGCTTCTCTGTCTTTTCCTCCATGCTAGAGACTCTCAAAGGCATAACCTTCACTAAGGCTTTCTTCTGAGGCCCAAGACTAATTATCTCTGCTCAGAGGCCTGCAAGCATGTGACAGTTCTACCTTCCAAGAACTGAACTCTTCCTTTTCTCCCCCTCTCCATTTCTATTAATAGCTTCTTTAATTGCTAAGTTGTTTACTCATGAAACTTCAGAGTGGTATCAAGTCTTTCTTGCTTGTACCTAATTCATTGCTTATCATGTCCCTGAAATCCTCCTTATGAAATATCTCATTGATCTCTTCCTTTTTATCGCCATGGTTAACCTCAGAGTCAGGCCCTCAATTTCTCTTATCAAGGTAGCTTCAGCTGGT
This sequence comes from Piliocolobus tephrosceles, assembly GCF_002776525.5. Lineage (NCBI taxonomy): Eukaryota > Metazoa > Chordata > Mammalia > Primates > Cercopithecidae > Piliocolobus > Piliocolobus tephrosceles. The sequence goes on along the minus strand of NC_045435.1, from coordinate 69,333,536 downwards.
AACTTACCACATGCCTCTTTCCTCACAGTATATTCTATGCCCATGGTCAGATGATTATACAGCAGAGCTGAAATTATAGTATTCTGATTTAAAAATCTTCAGTGGCTCCTTATTAGTGAATCTAATACAGTCCCCTGTATATATTCTCCAGGCAAGTGCTGTGTCTCAGTTACCTCTTGTTATCAATGCTAGCATTTGCATAGAGTAAATCACTTTGACAGGTTACTTTGCTTTACATTATATTGAAAATCCTTTAAAATGAGAAATAGTGCCTAGATAATTACTGTGAACAATGCCCTTAGTTCTACACAACACTATCAATAATGGACCCCTTTTCCTTTCCCTTCCCTTCTCCTTCCCTTCTTTTCCTCCTCTCTCTCTTCCTTTCTCCCTTCCCTTCCCTTGCACATGCTCTACTACCACCACCATTACCAATGAAGGGACAAGCATTTTACTCAACACTAGTGGGGAAGAGACAAAAATTGTTGAAATGTGGCTCCTTTCAGTCAAGGTGAAAGCATGTTCTTCAGTGATGTATAAGTCACCAACCATTATAGCCCTTACCTCCAAATACTTCCACACTCTGCTCACTGTTATCAAAATACGTCTTACATACACAAAGATGGGAACAATCAACAATGGGGTCTATCTGAGGGGGGAGGGGGGAGGGAGGGTATGGGTCGGAAGGCTACCTATCAGTTACTATGCTCACTATCTTAGTGACGAGATCATTCATACACCAAGCAATTTACCTATATAAAAAACCTGCACATGTACCCCCAGAACCTAACACAAAAGTAGAAAAAAAAGTCTTATGTAAATTCTGTTTTTAAGCAAATTAATTTATCTAGAATGCCCTGCTTTTGGAGACAACCCCATTACACACCTCCCCACCCACACACACAGATATTATCTCTCTTGTCTTTGAAGACATATAGCATTCTGTTTATTTTAATGCATGGGGCTTTCTTTACAAAACTACAGTTCTTTGTGTACATGTCTTTTGTCCTTTGCCAGACTGGTGGTTTCTTGAGGCAAGTGCTGTGTCTCAGTTACCTCTTGTTATCAACTCTAGTGTGTGCATAGAGTGGACACTGAGTAAATCATTTTGACAAGTTACCTTGCTTTATGTTGTATTGAAAGTCCTTGAAATGAGAAATAGTGCCTAGATAATTACTGTGAACATTGCCCTGGGTCCTATATAACACTATCAACAATGGACTGTATTTTATATCCAATTGAGTACACATCAAATAATTATCTAGCTGACATATAAGTAATATTGGAAATTATTTTCTTTTATCATTAAAATATGTTAAATGACAAGAACCAAAGAGAAACACATAGTCTAGGGGGTCTGTACACTTTAGTAGTTTTTATTTAATAGATCTTTAAATCCCCTTGTTAGCCAAGATATTTTAAGCACTTTCTAATATTTAATTGTGTAACATAACCATGGTTTTAGATTTAGCCATTTAGATAATTTTTCTCTTTTGTGTACTTTACAGAATTCATTTCAGATATAATTTTCAATTTTGAATAATATTTTAAATCAACCCCAAGGTAAAAGTTACAGCACAACATAAAAAATGAAGCCAGTTTTTCTGTGTTTCCCATTGGCAAATTACTGTGTTTTTTCTGCCACCAGGCTTCATCTAATGATGTGACCTTTACCGTGCTAATAGACAGCAAACAAAAATCTGCCAAATTGTGATAAAATATAGGTTTTAAATATAAAATAAATTAAGCTAAAAAGACTTGTAAAGGTCAAATGCATGGAAGGAATTCAGTTGAAACAGTGATTTGTGTTTAACACACGTTGCGCCAGTTTTTTCCCAAGGTTATTTTTGAACTCTTAAAGTTTAATAACTGTACAAGAAAATGCAATTAAAAAAAAAAATAACACTGTAGTGGTGTTGACTAATCTTCGTGGGACTCAAATGTTAGTTTATTCAGCAACTCTTTATTGGGCTCCCAATATGTGCCAGGCAATGGAATACAGCAGTGAAGACCTCAGTAATGATCTTGATCTCTTGCCACTTATGGTTTAATAGGAGGTACTAATAAACCTTCAACTACTTCATACAACAGAGCCAGTCTGTGAAAGAGGAAATGCAGGTGGAAGCTGGACCTATCTAACCCAGGCTGCTAAGCTGAGCCCTGAAGATAAGACGGAGGAGTTTGCAGGCATAACAGAGTGGGAAGTGTGGTGCATACATAAAAGGCACAGAGGTGAAAAGGTACAGAGAAAAAAGAAATGTGCATTCCGAAATGGAAAGAAGTTCATCATGGTGGAGTCGAGTTTGAGAGAATAAAGAACTATAAGTTAGTGGTTCTTAATCAAGGGAGACTTTGGCCCCAGGGAACATTTGTCAATTCCTGGTGCTTTTGGTTGTCACAAGTGGCAGAGGGGACTGCTATTAGCCCGTAGTGGGTAGACGCCAGGGTAGCTGCTAAACATGCTAGAGTGCACAGGACAGCCTCCACAACAAAGACGAGCTCTCAAGGTCAGTAGTGCTTAAGCTAAGAAACTCTGTAATATTAAAAGATAAACGTGTACACTTACATCGGGGTTAGATTACAAAGCTATTGAAGGAATTGCGGATTTATTCTAGGAATCTAGGGGCACCACTGAAAGATTTTAAGCACATATTGTTTGTCACTCTGAGAACCACTTTATTATTACGGCTGAACCTCAGCATTTAAAAATCTCTGCTAAGTCTCACTCATGTGGGCTAATTATTGTGCCTACTACAAATGACATCTCCCTATTTTACAAAGGTGGAAAGAGCATTATTGTGAAAAGTTCACTAAAAGTCTAAAAAAGAAGATGAATTAATTCTTTGATCCTCACCAGTCACAACATAATTATTTCAGAAACATGTGTATTTGTTTAATTGGGCTCCTTCCTGTCACACAGGATTGAGCGTGGGGGGTCTATCTCATGAATCTAACGCACTTCGGGAGATTAATGGAAAATACACCGGGCCAAGGCAAGGTTACAACCTGAAATAAGTAAGTAAGCTTGTACATTCGGACCAGAGAGTTTCTTAATTTACAAAAAACTTAGTTGCAGACTCCTTTGAACATCTGATGACACTATGGCCTCTTTTTTTTTTTTAAAGAAATAGGCACTTATACTCCAAATGTTTAACTTCAGAGGCTCACAGACCCTAGAGAGACACAGTGGCTTCTCGCTTGATATTGATGTCCCTAGGAATTTCTAATGGCCAGATTTATAGCAATAGACATTTGCCAAAAAAAAAAAAAAAAAAGGGGGGGGGGGGATAGCATAATTTAGAATCAATCAGAGAAAGCTTAGCATTTCTTAATCAAGGAGCAACCCTTTCCAAAAATGCTCATCAAGATACCGCTTATGTCATCTTGTAAAATATAAATAATGTTGCATCACAGCAAAAAAAGTCTAAGGAAATGAGCAATTTTTTTATGATCCTTAATGAAGACAATGTGTTGCTCTGGTTACAGTAACCTCGGTGAGAAACAATTCTGTAAACCATGTGCTTTCTGCTGATTCCTTTCCATTTAATCATTACTCTCTCTAAAAATAGTGATTGATTATAGGCTCTGTGTCTTGCAAATTATTATTATGGCTGAACCTCAGTATTTAAAAATCTATACTAAGTCTTACTCATGTGGGCTGATCATTGTGTCTACTACAAATGACATCTTCCTATTTTACAAAGGTGGAAAAGGGTGAACTGATATGTGCTTGAGTTCATCACAGGTTTTTTGTTCTAAAATCAAGTACCAGACTTTGAATTCCCTTTACCTTCTTTGACTGCAGATGTCCCAATGGTCTTAGTCATGACAAAACTGCCCCCAAACACCCACATCTTATACACACACACATGCATGCACACACATGTATGCACACACACATATGGACACACACACACACCGTCTTCAGTTCTTTGGAGGGTATAATGCATGCTTATATAAAGGTTTCTATCTATTTTGATGTCATCACCTTTAACTCAATTCTACTTCTTGATTTGCCAATGTCCCCTATCATTTTCCTCACTTGCTAGTTCTGTTCAGAGCATCTGTGCCAGCTTTACCTCCAATTCTCACTGTGATTTTTAGGAATCTGAACCACTTGAACCTGATTCCATTATATTGGGATTTTGTGTACTATAAATATTAGTCATAGGCCAGGTGCAGTGGCTTGTGCCTGTAATCCCAGCACTTTGGAAGGCCAAGGCAGGAGGATTGCTTGATCCCAGGAGTTTAAGACCAGCCGGGGCAACATAGGGAGACCCCATATCTACCAAAAAAAAAAAAAAAAAAAAAGTTTAAAAGTTAGCTGGGTGCGGTGGCACATGCCTATAGTTCCAGCTCCTGGGAGGGCTGAGATGGAAGGATCACTTGAGCCCAGGAGGTCATGGCTGCAGTGAGCTGTTATTGTGCCACGGTACTCCAACCTGGGCAACAGAGTAAGACCCTGCCTCAAAAAATAAAATAAAATAAGTTAAAATCAAGGTATCAGTGGGGCGGGGGTGGTGGCTGCAGTTCTCCCCTGGAACTCAGGGTCTTCTTAGGAGCTTCTCGCTTATTTGTAGAACTCATTTCCCTCTCATGCTTTTTATGTTACTGCCTCTACCTTCAGACCCGCAATGGCAGGGAGAGTTCTCATGCTTCCCATTTCTCTGACTTCATGTTCTGCCACATACCCCTGACACCAGCTTGGGAAAGTTCTCTGCTTTTAAGAGCTCATGTGATTAGATTGGGCCAACCTGCATAACCCAAGATATTCCTTCCATCTTAGGTCTGCAATCTTAATTACTTCTCACAGTCCCTTTGCCATGTAGCATAACATGCTCATAGGTCTTAAGGATTAAGATGTGGACATCAGGCCGGGTGCAGTGGCTCACGCCTGTAATCCCAGCACTTTGGGAGGCTGAGGCGGGCAGATCATGAGGTCAGGAGATCGAGACCAACCTGGCTAATACAGTAAAACCCTGTCTCTACTAAAAATACAAAAAATTAGCCGGGCGTGGTGGCTGGCGCCTGTAGTCCCAGCCACTTGGGAGGCTGAGGCAGGAGAATGGCGTGAACCCGGGAGGCGGAGCTTGCAGTGAGCGGAGATCGCGCCACTGCACTCCAGCCTGGGCGACAGAGCGAGACTCTGTCTCAAAAAAAAAAAAGAAAGATGTGGACATCTTTCAGGATCATTCTTCCTACCACAGAAACCTGTAGGTAAAGTGGCATGACATTCAGAGCGAGAAAGAGAGAGAGAGAGAGAAGGGTTTTAATTAGGAATGTGAATGAGCTAGTCAATTAGAACTATGAGAAGTAGAACCATTTTAGCTGGACTTCGAAGTACAGATAGAATTTTGATTGGTGGAGATGAAGTTGGGGGATGCATTTTAGATGAAGGTGTTTAGAGGAAATGATGAGAAGTCAAACTTGGGGTAGGAAGGAGGACAATGGAAGTTGGAGTCAAGGAGTAGAAGACCTTAAATTATGGGTCAACAGTTTACTCGTACTAAACATATAAACTATACCTTAAGTAAAAATAAGTCTTAAAATTAAATATTAAACAGAAACATCTTTTAACGGCTACCAGTGAATTCTGAGAAAAGTCAGTTTGCAATAGTTGGATACATTTAGCAGCAGAAAGGATAATGTTACTAGTATGATGTGGGTTGTGGGAAAGGTCTGAGAGTTGATGAAGCCAGCTACAGAAGTGGTTCCTTTTGCCAACTCCTATGTAAGGACTTCCGATTAAGGTTTGATATTTTCTATGAGGTGATGCCTCAGATTTTACACTATTGTAAGAGCCTGTTTCCACCATAAATGTGGAAATGTCTTGCAGGTTATCTCTTTCCTCTTTCATTCCTGAAAATAATCAATTGTATTATGACTTGAAGGTCTAGAGATGAAAAAAAATACAAAAGATATAATAGAAGGAAAATTCCTGTTTAGCAGCTGTAAAGACAAAAGGAAATAAACTTAGGAAACATGCAAGACTTGTATGAAGAATACTTCAAAATGCTGTCAACAGATTTAAAAAAGGCTCAAATTAATGGAAATATGTATTATTATGTTCTTAGATCAAGAAGACTAAATAGAAAGGTATCAATTTTCCCATGTTAATTCAAAATGTAATATGTTATGATGTCAATAAAATACTGTTTTCTTTCATTTTTACTGGAAAAACTACATAAAAATTTGTTTGAAAAAATAAATGAGAATATTCAAAAATAAAAATTCTAAACAAGGAAAGCTGATAGGTGGGACTAGCCCCATCAGATGGTAAATTACACCTAAGTGTTTCAATAATTTAAACACTACGGTAGCAGTTCAAGACTAGACAGAGAATCCAATGGAAGAGCATAATCCTGAAATAGACCAAAACACAGGCCATATTATAAAGAAGCCATCTTAGGTCAATGGAAAAAATATAAATTAGTCACTAAATGGTACTGGGACAACTGGCTAGCTATCTAGAAAAAAACTGTATCTACAGAATACAGAATTCCAGTCTACAGAATAAACTCCAAGTGGATCAAAAATATCAATGTAAAAAGTGAAATCATAAAAACATTAGAAGAATAAATAAGAAAATTTCTTTATGATCTTAGAAGATCAGAAGCCATAAAACCAAAGGTATAGATAATGATTTTAACAATTTTTTTCATGACTAAAAGAAACAGAAGCTAAGTCAAAATATGCTAACACATTGATAAAAATATTTAAAGCAATATTTGAAATAGCACAAAAAAAAAAAAAAAAAGGAACATTTTAAATGTCATCTGTAGGGACCAGTTAGTTGATAAACCATGTTTGATTCATATAATGGAATGCTATGATGCTATGAAAAAAAATAAGGGAGTTCCCTTTGTATTGACAAAGGAAGAACTCTAAGATATGTTATGGAATGAAAACAGCAAAGTGTAAAATATTGTCTTAGTATGCCACCTTGTGTATAAAAAGGAGGACATTAAAGACATATTTATATGTGCTTGTATATGTCATGCACATCTGTGTGAAGAGGCCACCAAACAGGCTTTGTGTGAGCAATAAAGCTTTTTAATCACCTGGGTGCAGTCGGGCTGAGTCTGAAAAGAGAGTCAAGGGAGGGAGATAAGGGTGGGGCTGTTTTATAGGATTTGGGTGGGTAGTGGAAAGTTACATAGTCAAAAGGGGTTGTTCTCTGAGGGTGGGCAGGGGCGGGGGTCATAAGGTGCTCAGTAGGGGAGCTTCTGAGCCAGAAGAAGGAATTTCACAAGGTGAATCGCTCAGTTAAGGTGGGGCAGAAACAAATCACAATGGTGGAATGTCATCAGTTAAGGCAGGAACCAGCCACTTTCACTTTTTTTGTAATTCTTCACTTGCTTCAGGCCATCTGGATGTATATGTGCAGGTCACAGGTGATACAATGGCTTAGCTTGGGCTCAGAGGTCTGACATTCTTGTCTTCTTATATTAATAAGAAAAGTAACATAAAATAGTATTCAAGTTTTGGGGCAGCGAACATTTCTGGGGAGTGGTATGGAGAGATAATGGGCGATGTTTCTCAGGGCTGCTTCAAGCGGGATTAGGGGTGGCATGGGAACCTAGAATGGGAGAGATTAAGCTGAAGGAAGATTTTGTGGTAAGGGGTGATATTGTAGGGTTGTTAGAAGGAGCATTTGTCATATAGAATGATTGGTGATGGCCTGGATATGGTGTTGTATGAATTGAGAAACTAAATGGAAGACACAAAGTCTGAATAAGAGAAGGAGAAAAACAGGTATTAAAGGACTAAGATTTGAGAGGACCCAGGACATTCAATAAGAGAGTGCCCAAGGAGGTTCAGTGTAATTACTTGCTTGGTTGGTGACTTTTTGGGCTCTATCCTTGAATTTTTTTATGTTGTCATAGACCAGGCCAGATTGATTTAGGTAAAAACAACACTTTTCATTTTAAAATATACGGAGTCCCCCTTTTTTATTTAGCAGTGAGTAAGTCAAGGCCTTGGTGATTTTGGAGGAAAGATAAATGCAAAGCCAGCAATTGTCTGTTAAAGAAGGATGAGAAACAGCTAGGAGACAGTGAGTGAGATTGATAGTGTGGTGGAGATAGCTGGGGAGAGGTACAGACAGGGTGGCATAAGAATGGGAATAAGAATAAGAGTGAGTATAAAAGTAAAGAATAGGATTTCATCAGGGTGAAAGTATTGGAGTGTACCCTGTCAGCAATGATCATCTATCCACTCTAAGAGGGAGTTAAGAGTGGTGGTTTGGGGATAGCTCAGGAGATATTAGCTGTGATGGCTTGAAGAAACAGTGTAAACTGGCAGCGTAAACAAGAGCAGGGCATTTATGAGTAGTTGAGAATGGTGAATAGGAGTATGACTAGACAGAAGATAGTAGGGATGACAAGTTTCTGGGGTGCAGTCCAAGTTGGGCTGGTGTCTGGAATGAGACTGGGGCCTAATATAAAGGAGCGTCCATACAGGAGCTCAAATGCACTGTACCCCGCAGCATCTCGAGGGCAGGCCCGAATTCTGGGAAGGGCAAGTGGTAAAAGTATTATCCGGTCCTTTTAGTTGGAGGCTGTGTTTTTTAAAAGACCATTAGTCTGTTTTACCTTTCCTGAAGATTGAGGATAGTAAGGGGTCTGAAGGTTCCACTGAATACCAAGAGCCTGATAAACTGCTTGGTGGATTTGACTAGTAAAATCCTGTCCATTATTGGACTGTGTAGAGGTGGGAAGGCCAAATCAAGGAATTATGTCTGACAGAAGGGAAGAAATGACTGCGGTGGCCTTCTCAGACCCTGTGGGAAAGGCTTCTACTCATCTAGTGAAAGTGTCTACCAAGACTGGAAGGCATTTTAGATTCAAGTGGGGTCCTGCTCAGATGGGACACAGCTTAGGAGGAATCCCAGGCTGCGGGCATTCCTTGGCCCAGTGGCCAGATTTCCGGCACTGAAGTAAGATCCTGGGGGAGGAGGTCCTGAAGGAATGCTTGACCACTGTGGCTTAGGCATTTTGAAGTTCTTGTGTGCCAGAGATATGGCTGGGGTTTTTCTCACAGTGGAGGCAAGGAATTGCAACTCAGAAATATGTTGCTACTTGGCTGCCTCTACTCTATTATTGTACACCTTGAAGGCAAGGTTAATTAAGTCCTGTTGCGGGGTTTGAGGGCCAGAATCTAATTTTTGGATCTTTATTTAATGTTGGGAGTGGATTGGGTAATAAAATTCATATTGAGAATAAGACAGCCTCTGACCTTTCAGGGTCTAGGGCTGTAAAGCATCTCAGGATTGCTGCCAAATGAGTCATGAACTGGGCTGGGTTTTTATATTTGATGAAAAAGAGCCTAAATGCTAACTGATTTGGGAGAGGTTGGATAAAGAAAAAGGAGCATTAACCTTGACTATACCTTTAGCTCCAGTCACCTCTTCAAGAGGAAATTGTTGGGCAGATTGGGAAGGGCTAGTCACAGAATGAAACTGTAAGCCAGACCAGGTGTGAGGAAGGGAGGTGATAGAAGGATTATAAGGTTGAGGAGCAGAGGCTGAGGAAGAATTGGAGGCTGATTCAGCCTGGCAGGGAGCAACCTGAGGAGGAGCAGTCTGGGGATGAGGGGAGAGGTCAGACGGGTTGGTAGAAAAGGAAGATTGAAAAGACTCAGTGATGTTTGGGGTTGGGACTGAGGGGACAGGCGGGAGGGAAAGAAGGACGTTTTGGGATGAGTTGCATTGGGAATAGATACTAGGGAGGGACTGAAGTGTAAAAGAATGCCTGGACGTCAGGCATCTCAGACTATCTGCCCATTTTACGACAGGAATTATCTGGATCTTGTAGGATGGAAAAAATCGAAAGTGCCGTTTTCTGGCTATTTGGAACCACTGTCGAGTGTGTATTGGGGTTAAGCGGCATTACAGAAGAAAATAAGGCATTTAGGTTTTAGGTCTGGTGTGAATTGAAGAGGTTTTAAGTTCTTGAGAACACAGGCTAAGGGAGAAGAAGGAGGAATAGAGGGTAGAAGGTTGCCTATAGTGAAGGAGGCAAGCCCAGAGAAAAGAGAAGGTAGAGGCACGGAGAGAAGGCGTGGGGGATGCTTGCTCCCCAGGAAAGTGGTGCTTGCCACTAAGGGTGAAGGATCAAGGCAGGCATCCCCGCAGTGATCAGACATCTCTGAAATTTGGGTGAATAATCAGGTAGGCGTCCCTGCAGTGATTAAACACCAAGGGAAGACTGTTTTCCCGAGTCCATGACCGGTGCCAGAGTTTTGGGGTCATGGATAAAACGCGTCTCTTCTGTCTCTACCAGAAAAGGAAAGGAACTGAAATTAAGAGAAGGGAGAGATTGAAGGATGGCTCCAAGATTGAAAGGAGAAAGAAACTGAGGGATAGTGAGAGAGGTTGGAGAAGACAGTAAAAAGAGGCCGCTTACCTGATTTAAAATTGGTGAGATGTTCTTTGGGCTGGTTGGTCTGAGGACCAGAGGTCGTAGGTGGATGTTTCTGACAGAGCAAAGAGCAGGAGGACAGGGGACTGATCTCCAAGGGAGGTCCCCCGATCCAAATCACGGCACTGAATGTCACACGTGTCCGTGTGAAGAGACCACCAAACAGGCTTTGTGTGAGCAATAAAGCTTTTTAATCACCTGGGTGCAGGAAGGCTGAGTCTGAAAAGAGAGTCAGCGAAGGGAGATAGAGGTGGGGCTGTTTTATAGGATTTGGGTGGGTAGTGGAAAGTTATAGTCAAAGGGGGTTATTCTCTTGCGGGCAGGGACAAGGTGCTCAGTAGGGGAGGTTCTGAGCCAGGAGAAGGAATTTCACAAGGTTAATCTCTTTAGTTAAGGTGGGGCAGAAACAAATCACAATGGTGAAATGTCATCAGTTAAGGCAGGAACCAGCCATTTTCAGTTCTTTTGTAATTCTTCACTTGCTTCAGGCCATCTGGATGTATACGTGCTGGACACAGGGGATGATACGATGGCTTAGCCTGGACTCGGAGGCCTGACAGTGTATGGATGCAGACACTTTGGAAGTGTACCTAAGAAACCAGTAATAGTGCTTATTTGGTCACAGGTTGGGAAAGTGAGTATGAATGGTCACAGGTGACAGTAAGATTTTTCTCTGAATCCCTTTTCATATTATTTTATTTTGTACTACTGATTCAAAAACTTACCCCCGAAATAAGATCTGGCAACTACTTCGCTTTTTCTAGGCAGCTGTAATTCATTCCATCAATTCTTGTTTTATTAAGTCATCATAGGGACTATGTGCCAAACACAGGATTCTTTTCTGGCATCAGAATTGTACGATATTGACTTAAAAGTAATTGACCTAGAATATGGTCCCACATGGTGCCAAAGTACAAAAGGGTCTAGGTAATATTCGGTTTGACAAAGGTAAAGTCCTTTTGGGTTTTGGGCCTCTCTGACTCTCATAGCCACTTCAGAATAGTCAGTTATAACCTTGTAACTCTCTGAATCCACGTACTAGGCTATGAAACTCCAGGGATCTGGTGGGCCAGGCTACTCGGGGTCAAGAATTGGGCAAGTCAATCCATGACTAGGATACAGAGTTAGCAAATAAAGGATTGGCCAGGATTCCCACTCTGAATTTCTTTCTCTCTTCCCCTGTCCTTGATGATCTACCCTGACCGCTTACCTCTCTAGACCTCTATGAGCGCTGACATCGTGTAAGGGTCAAAAGAGAGCAATAGGGAGGAAGTCAGACTGAGAGAGAGAAAATTGCTGTTTGCAGATACTACATACATGAGTGGTACTTTTAATTAATGATATGTTTTGGAGACACTTTCATTAAAACCATTTTTATATTTTTAGGTTTATCTTTCTTTGAAAAGTTAAATTCTAGGAAAAGAGGCCCAGATCCTTTCAAATAGGGCAAATTGTGGATGAAGACCAATTACCTGCATGCAGAGGGCAGAAGACAGAAGGGGGCAGGCAAGCTTAGAATAAATGAGATTCCATTCCAATTAAACGAGGAGTCTCAGAAGCGCCTCCAGCAAGCTAGAATTACTGTGATGCCTGTTGATGTTTTAATCTCTTCTTTTCTATTGGGTGAGAGGCACATAAAGAAATCAGAGAAATAAGGAAGGCCAGTTACTTGAGAAACCACATAAAGCTTTCTTTTTTCTTTATAATTTTTAAGCATAAAGAGGCTGGCTGAAATTGAGATGAGATTACTATATAAATGGCCTGAAAAGAACAAAGGCAACAGTGGTTTTGATAACTGACCATGGTGGATAAGATTTTAATTCTTTAAAGAAATCCTAGAAAACCTTAAAAAAGAATCAGATGGAAAGAGAATCACTCAAGCTTTGAAAGGAAACCTAAGGTTAAAATTAACAAGGCACATCAAGAGCTTGATGATGAGTTAGAAAAATACCCGATTTGGCTGGGCGTGGTGGCTCACGCCTGTAATCCCAGCACTTTGGGAGGCCGAGGAGGGCAGATCATGAGGTCAGGAGTTCGAGACCATCCTGGCTAACGCAGTGAAACCCCGTCTCTACTAAAAGTACAAAAAATTAGCTGGGCGTGGTGGCAGGTGCCTGTAGTCCCAGCTACTCAGGAGGCTGAGGCAGGAGAATGGCATGAATCCAGGAGGCGGAACTTGCAGCGAGCTGAGATGGTGCCACTGCACTCCAGCCTGGGCGACAGAGCGAGACTCCGTCTCAAAAAAAAAAAAAAAGAAAAATACCCGATTTTACCCCGTAATTACCCTAGGTTTTTCTCTAAAATTGAGTATCTTGTTTAAAGAGAGTATTTCTTCATATTTCTGGATTTTTTGTTTAAAGGAGAATTCTACTTTGGAGGAAGCCTGAGTAGAAAATGTTGTTAAATTTGGTGACTGACTTAATCATGCGTTTGGGAAGACTAGCTATTCAGGCCTTGAAGCTATAACTTAAACATCATTATGAATAGGATGACAGCATCTGCCCCCAAATAAAGAATTCAAATAGTGGGTAGAGTATTGAGAGAAACTTAAAGGCCACTGAAGTGTTAGCATAAACATGCAAATCTGCAAAATAACCTTGGCAAAATACCAAGGTTATTTTGCAGATTTGCATGTTTGCAAGCAACAGATATATACTATGCTGTATCTGTTGCTCAGAGGACAGCACTAAAATTGGCTCTTCAGGCAGGTGCAGCTTTCAAAACAAGAATTAGATTTTAGGTCTTCAGAGTCTAAAGAACAAGAAAAGCAAACAAAACTTAGAGATGATCGTTAAAATATATTTAATGTTTTACTTGTGTAACTTGAAAGCTAGTGATTTTTTTTTTTTTTTTTTTTCTTTAGATGGAGTCTCCCTCTGTCGCCTAGGCTGGAGTGCAGTGGTGTAATCTTGGCTCACTGCAATCTCCACCTCCCGGGTTCAGACGATTTTCCTGCCTTAGCCTCTTGAGTAGCCGGGGTTACAGGCACGCCCCACCATGCCCAACTAATTCTTGTATTTTTAGTAGAGATGGGGTTTCACCATGTGGACTAGGCTGGTCTCAAACTCCTGACCTCCGGTAATCTGCCCGTCTCAGCCTCCCAAAGTGCTGGGATTACATGTGTGAACCACTGTGCCTGGTCAAAAGCTAGTGATTTTTGTTTTTGCATTATTTTAATAAAGTAATTTTCAAAAGTTTTAAATGACATTGGAGCTGTTTGCAAATTTATCTCCTGTAGAATCTTACATACATAAAACAAACCCAAAACTAGAAATGTATTAGTTTTAACCTGTAAATTCACATTTATTACAGTTTTTACTTAAAAATAGACTGTTGACAAGTTGATAATTTGAAAGCAGAAGCTATCATTATAATAGTAATTATGACAGTTGTAGTCCTTTGTCAGCTTCAAGACTCAACTGATTTTTGTATGTTATTTTGTTTGCACAATAAGGAGAAAAATCTTAATTCACTAAATTGTAAATCATTTTGCATTCATTGGGTACTGGATTATTAAACTGATTTTGAAACACCACAAAGAATGGTAGATTGTTTTCCTACATTTATTCATTAATATTTCTAACTACTGTTTACATAATTAAATGATCAAATTTCAGAGAAGATGATAAAAATATATAATCAATTCTTTTGGTAGAAAATGCTTTTAAACTGTATCTTATAATGTGATGCTTGGTGGTGCTTTAAAAAAATCTTTTGGCCGGACGCAGTGGCTCAAGCCTGTAATCCCAGCACTTTGGGAGGCCGAGACAAGCGGATCATGAGGTCAGGAGATCGAGACCATCCTGGCTAACCCGATGAAACTCCGTCTGTACTAAAAAATACAAAAAACTAGCCGGGCAAGGTGGCGGGCGCCTGTAGTCCCAGCTACTCGGGAGGCTGAGGCAGGAGAATGGTGTAAACCCGGGAGGCGGAGCTTGCAGTGAGCTGAGATCCAGCGACTGCACTCCAGCCTGGGTGACAGAGTGAGACTCCGTCTCAAAAAAACAAACAAACAAACAAACAAAAATCTTTTGTATACTTCAATGTTTGTCTATAGAATATAGAGTCACTTTAAGTTTCAAATAGTAAAATAGATTTTGCTTTGCATATTAAGTCCAAAATTTTGTTTCATTACTAAAGATCTTATAACTACAACCTGAACAGCCTTATAAATGTTATTTATGTTGTAAAAATTACTGACATGACACAAAAACTGATGTAAAATGTATAATCAAATGTGACAGACATCACACTTCTGAATAATCAATAAAAAGCCGTGTATGAAAAGCTACATGTATTTTAAGAAATTAATATTGCATTTATAAGAGGTTCAACTATATGGAAAGAGATGTCCAAGCAAATACTATTTTGAAATTTGTGCCTAACTGATTTCACCTGACAGCAAAAGATCAGGCGTTAATGCTTTCTAATGTGTTAACATTTGGTATTTAGCACTTTTGAACAAGTTAGTTTGTGTGTTTGTGTGTTATGGTATAAATCACATCTAAAAAAGTATAAAGTAATGTTTGAATTAAACAATTGTGTGACTCCTGAAGCACATGTTGAAATAGCTTTTAAGATATCTCAATAGTAGGGTCAGAGTTTTGAGACTTAGGTTGGAAACAATTACTACAAGCCTAAAATCCTGAGCTTTCATGTTGGTTTATAAATCCCATAAATCTCTTAATCACTCCTAGAGCAAGCTTTCATCTGATTTCCCCAAGAGAGAGTTATCAAAGTAATTCTTGGAGTTCAATTAGGGCATGTTGGAGCTCTTCAGAGGATAGGTTTCATATACTTCTAATAAATCAATATGAATCCCAAGCTTGTATAATATTATAATTGTGCTAAATTCATTTCTTCAGAATGCCGTGCTATGACATTATGTCTTTATATTGTTATCACAAAAAGGTTGAATTTCTTTTCTAAAAAAAAAGTAAAGGTAAACCTTCTATAAGTAAATAATAGGGCATTTTCTAAAGCTGTCTCACAGTGTATTTTTCTGGTTTGGTCTTTTAGTTAATTTAACCTTTGGTCTGTATCAACTAAAGGTATTTTATTTAAGATGTCATGAATAGTAATAATTACTGAAAAAGGTATAGTACCTTAACTTAGGAGGCTGGTAATCTGTCAGAAGCATAAAAAACATTAACACATGTATCCTTTACATTACTGAATTCACTTAATAGGCAAATTACCAGGGTCTATACTTATACCCTGATTACAGCTTTCCCTTCCTGTGTCAAATTCATGAAATGAAATCCATTTAAAAAATTGTCTTCATATCTCAGTTTGTTCTACTTCCTGTTACTGTACTTTGGAAGAACAATAAACTCTAGTTAGCGACTCCTTTCCAAAAGTAGGCAATGTAAAATAAGTCAGCTTCTTCTAAAGCATTCATGTAAATGATTTTAGCCTTCCTCAGTCTTGACCTTTACTTACGTTTTCCTCATTATGATAATTTTTCAAGCAATCTGTGAAAGATAATATCACAACTCTCACTTCCCCTAATTATAGGCTTGTTGTGAGAGCTGTATTTGCACTCTCCCACCTTCTTCCTGTTTTGTCCTTATGTTAATCTGTGAAAGAACTAATGGGCATAAATCCTTTAAAAATTTTATTTAATTCTGGTAAAAATACTTCACATGAGATCTACCCTCTTAACAAATTTTTAAGTGTACAATTATAGTTACAATAGGTACGATGTTGTATTTTCTTTTCTTTTTTTTTTTGTCTCTGTATTCTAGTGACCAAGCTAGGCTCCTGAAGTGGTGTAGCACTATCTGGCATGGTGGGTAGTGACATGGGAAGGCAAAAATGACTTCAGAAAGAGGGTAGTTCAGATGACTCTTTAGCTTAGGTGCAAGGGTGATACACTGCTGCATTAAAGTTGCGTACAACTAAAGGGTTTGCTGGACAGCCAGATTCAGTCAGGCAAGTTCTGCCTTCTTGTTCAGATATATTTTAGCTGGATATAAAACACTTATGAAATATGTGTTAAGTAAATCCATCCACATAACCAGATATGGGAAAAAGCTGTGTTAGCATGTTCCTGGTATTGTAGAAACCCCATTTTTCACCAATGTACAAATAGAAGGCTCTGCTGAAGAGCTAATTATTACTTAGTGCTATCCTAATAAAGGATAAGAAGAATGCCCATTTATCCAAGTGGGAAAAATTGAAATAATTATTTATTCTTGTTTTTGGAGCATACTTATACATAAATACTTGAGTGTGACTTTCATTCTGGAAACTCACATTGTTTAAAAAAATTAAGCCACATTAAACTGAATTTAAATAGTAATCAAACTATGAGTATCTGACTCAAGTGACAACACATTTATCTGTTTCCCATTCTTTCTCTGCTGATCAATTCTTCAGTTCCAATATAGCTCCCCATTGACTGCAGCAAAGCAACAGCCTTGATAGAGTTGATTTTTTCCTTCCATTTACTATTTCCCATCTTATTTATCACATAGGAAAAATGAAGTACTTTGCCATATATTGCAACTTCCAGAAAAACAAAATCTTATTTATTTACATTAGAAAGCCCTGAAATAAATGAAGCAGGTGAAACTGTCACAAAATTTGAAGGTATGAGTTAGCATGGTTAATCAGACATTCTATTCAAAGGTAAGGCACATATAGGCTGTCTCATCTTTGACAGGAAGTATAGAGGACTAATGATTTTATCCATTCTTTCTCCCTCATTTTGCTTCACACAATATATATATAAAAAAAAAAAAAATGATTCAGGTGGGTGAAAGACCTGCATGTGAAAAGCAAAGCTTCTAAGCAATTTTTTTTTTAAAGAAGTTAGGGGAATAATTTTATGTCATTCGCTGTGGTTTGGATGTTTGACCCCTCCAAATCTCACATTAAAATGTGATTCCTAATAAGGTGTTTGAGTCATGGGAGTGGATCCCTCATGAATGGCTTAGTGTTATCCTTGAGATAATGCGTGAATTATTGTTCTATTAGTTCCCATAAGAACAAAAAAGAGCCTAGTGAAAAAATAAAATAAAAATAAAAAAGAGTCTGGAACATCCCTCCCACCCCATTGCTTCCTCTCTTTCCAAGTGTCTCTGCACATGCCAACTCCCATTCACCTTCCACCATGAGCGGAAGCAGCCTGTAGCCCTCACCAGAAGCAGATGCTGATGCCATGCTTCTTGTACAGGCTGTGAAACTGTGAGCCAAATAAGCCTCTTTTCTTAACAAATTACCCAGTCTTAGGTATTCCTTTATAGCAACACAAACATGGACTTAGATAGCACTGGAGCAAAAATGAACAGTAAGAGAAATGATTGGTAAATCTGACATATGAAAATTAAAAATTTGTATGTAAAAAAAGACACTATAAACTAAGTTAAAAAACGATGACAAAAGGGAAAAAGATATTTCAAGACTCACAAGAAAAAGCATTCCTATCTAGAACCTGTAAACTCCTACAAGTCAACAAGAAGACAAGTCAATTAAAAAATGGGCAAATAATATGAATAGGTAATTCATAGATGAGAAAACTCAAATAAACATATTAAAAGATGTCAACCTCACTAGGAATATGGGGAATATAAATTAAAACAACAATGACAACATTTTATACCTCAAAATTTACAAGTCTATTAATACCAGGTTTTAGCTTGTAGAGAAAAAGGGAATTTTCATAAACTTCTGGCAGAAGTATAAATTGGTAAAACCACTTGGGAAAGTAATTTGGTAACACTTAGTAAAGAAAATAAACCTATCCACATTCAGGTATATGCCTTAACTTTTGCACATATGCATAAGGAGACATTATAAAGGTATTCATTACAGCAATGGAAACAACTAGATGAATGGCCACACAAATGACAAAATCTTATATGGTAGCTAAAATGAATAAATGTACCCAATACATATCAAAATATGATGTTCAGTGAAGAGCAAGTTGCACAATGTTTATTATTCAACTTGTATAAAAATATTAAGATATAGTTTATGCAGCAAAATATACAAATACGGACGGGAAAGATATAAGCCATCATCAGAATAGAGGTCGTCTTTAGAGACAGAAACATGGAAGGGATTGGAATAGGGGAAGGAAAAGAAGAGATTCATTCTTCTCTGTAATATTCTATTTCATAAAAACAATTGCTGAAGCAAACATGACAAAATTAATGTCTATCATTTGGAGTCATGAGGACAAGAATATATACTATATTATCTTCTGTATTTTTCTGTTTGTTTTAATCATTTCATAACTAAGCAATAAAATAATAGCTGTACACTTTAAAGATAAATTAACAATAGATGTTCAAAACTAAAACTCTGAACTACTTAAATCATTTTATTTCCCAAAATAACAATTGATAAATTTTTTTAAATTAAAAAACTGATTTAAAAAATAATAAAAGCTAAACATTACATAGCAGCATTTATGGAATATGGCCAATATGTTCTTTAGACAAAAATTGATTGTCTTTAATGCATTTACTTCAAGAGTTAATTCAGAATAATTCCTATAAAATCTGAGGTAAGTCACTGAAGGAAATAACAAAGATGATTACAGAAATCAATACTTTCAAAACTGGGTCTTTAGAAAAACAAAGAAAATAGAAAAATTTTTAGAACATTTAAGAGAATAAACAAACCTAATAAGTGATATTAGAAATGAAAAAGGCATACCTACAGAAAGAAATAGAGAAGTAAAAATGAAAAGAGACTAATATGCACACTGGTATATGAACACGTTTGAAAACAAAAAAAGAAATAAGTCTTCTTAAAAATATACTTATAAAAATTAACTCAAGAAGAAATAGAAAACCCAAATAAAAGACAAACAAGGGAAAAATTAAGGATGGTATCAAAGGCTCTTGCATCGAACAGTATTAAGAGTGAATTATTTAAGACAAAATACATACATACATATATGTGTATATATATGTATATGATTCCCCACCACAGAAAAATATGGAAAGCTACCCAGGTCATTTTCCAAAGCTAGAAAACCTTGAAATCTACATGTGTCAAAGATGGCATTAAAATGTTTCTATAGCTTTTTCTCATTTACAGGTATAGGGTGCACTAAAAAAAAAAAAAAAATTAGCAATAGAATTAGCCAATATATTAAAATAATTCATCCTATGATATCAGTATGTTAACTTATCAGTAGAGTCAATAAGAAAAACACAGATGCAGTCTTAAGAGGTCCTTAATCAGAGTTGTGATAATTTTTTTAAACTATTTTTTTAACCTTATTTTTTTTTGTTTACATTTTAAGTTCTGGGATACATGTGCAGAACATGCAGGTTTGTTACACAGGTATACATGTGCCATGGTGGTTTCCTGTAGCCATCAACCTGTCATCTAGGTTTTAAGCTCCACATGCATTAGGTATTTGTCCTAATGTTATCCCTCCCGTTGCCCCCAACTCCCTAACAGGCCCCGGGGTGTGATGTTCTTTCACCGTGTCCATGTGTTCTCATTGCTCAACTCCCACTTATGAGTGAGGATATGAAGTATTTGGTTTTCTGTTCTTGAGTTAGTTTGCTGAGGATGATGTTTTCCAGCTTCATCCATATCCCTGCAAAGGACATCAACTCATTCTTTTTATGGTTGCACAGTATTCCATGGCATATATATGCCACATTTAATTTATCCAGTCTATGATTGATGGGCATCTGGGTTGGTTCTAAGACTTTGCTATTGTAAATAGTGCTGCAATAAACATACGTGTGCATGTGTCTTTATAGTAGAGTGATTTATAATCCTTTGAGTATATACCCAGTAATGGGATTGCTGGGTCAAACGGTATTTCTGGTTCTAGATTTTTGAGGAATCACCACACTGTCTTCTACAATGGTTGAACTAATTTGCACTCCCACCTACAGTGTAAAAACATTCCTATTTCTCTACCGCCTTGCCAGCATCTTTTGTTTCCTGACATTTTAATAATCGCCATTCTAACTGGCATGAGATGGTATCACATTGTGGTTTTGATTTGCATCTCCTTAATGACCAGTGATGATGAGCTTTTTTTCATGTTTGTTGGCCACATAGATGTGTACATTTTGAGAAGTGTCTGTTCATATCCTTTGCCCACTTTTTGATGGAGTTGTTTGTTTTTTTCTGCAACATTTTTTAAGTTCCTTGTAGATTCTGGATATTAGACCTTTCTCAGATGGACAGATTGCAAAATTTTTCTCCCATTCTGTAGGTTGCCTGTTCACTCTGAGGGTAGTTTCTTTTGCTGAGCAGAAGCTCTTTGGTTTAATTAGATCCCGTTTGTCAATTTTGGCTTTTGTTGTAATTGCTTTTGGTGTTTTAGTCATGAAGACTTTGCATATGCCTATGCCCTGAATGGTATTGCCTAGGTTTTCTTCTAGGGTTTTTATGGTTTTAGGTTTTATGTTTCTTTAATCCATCTTGAGTTAATTTTTGTATAAGGTGTAAGGAAGGGATCCAGTGTCAGTTTTCTGCATATGGCTAGTCAGTTTTCCCAACACCATTTGTTAAATAGGGAATCCTTTCTCCATTGCTTGTTTTTGTCAGGTTTGTCAAAGATCTAATGGCTGTAGATGTGTGGTGTTATTTCTGAGGCCTCTGTTCTGTTCCATTTGTTTATATAACTGTTTTGGTACAAGTATCATGCTGTTTTGGCTACTGTAGCCTTGTAATATAGTTTGAAGTCAGGTAGCATTATGCCTCCAGCTTTGTTATTTTTGCTTAGAATTGTCTTGGCTATATGGGCTTTTTTTTGGTTCCATATGAAATTTAAAGTAGTTTTTTTCTAATTCTGTGAAGAAAGTCAGTGGTAGCTTTATGGGAATAGCATTGAATCTGTAAATCACTTTGGGCAGTATGGCCATTTTCACGATTCTTCCTATTAATTCTTCCTACCCATGTTTTTCCATTTGCTTGTGTCCTCTCTTATTTCCTTGAGCAGTGGTTTGTAGTTCCCCTTGAAGAGGTCCTCCATGCCCCTTGTAAGTTGTATTCCCGGGAATACAGTGTTGCTTTTATTGTTAATGGGATGGATAGATAGATGGATAGTGTGTGAGATAAGTCTTTTTCTTTTTAAATTATATTTTCTGATATATTGAAAAGCTACTAGGGTGTGTGTGTGTGTGTGTGTGTGTGTGTGTGTGTGTGTGTGTGTAATTCAAACAGACTTTTAAATGACTCTATGAGGCTTTTAAAATAAAATTTTCCTGGGCTCAAGTGATCCTCTCACTTCAGCCTCCCCAGTAGCTGGGACTACAGGTACGTGCCACCAGTCCAGCTAATTCTTTTGTGTGTTCGTCATAATGGGGTTTTGCCATATTACCAAGACTTGTCTCAAACTCCTGGACTCAAGCAATCCTCCCACCTTGGCCTCCCAAAATGTTGGAATTATAGATATGAGCCACCAAGCCAGGCCCAATATTATTTCTGATGGTTTGGTCAGTCCATTGGAATGAGCCATTTGTTTCAACTTCTCAAAGCATTGGTGCCTTGGTGGACATAGCTTCCAGACCTTGCATTGGAATACTAGCAAAGTCTAAGAGGGATTCAGTCTTTAATTTCATAACACAACAGCCTGGTAATTCTGTATATAGGAGCCATGTAGATGAGATAATTTTTTAGAACCTATACTTACTCAGTGTATTGTGTTTCTGTTACAATAGTTTTTTGATAAATAATTCCTATACCATACAAAATTCACTATTTAAAGTATGTAATTCAAGAGTTTTTAGTATATTCATGGAGTTCTACAACCACTATCTAATTCCAGAACATTTTCATCACTCCCAAAAAACCCATACCCATTAGCAGTAATTCCCCTCTTTCCTTCCCCCAGCCCCTAGTAACCACTAATCCAGTCTCTGTCTCTACTGATTTGTCTATTCTGGCCATTTTATATAATGGAATCATACAGTATTTGTCCTTTTGTGACTGGCTTTTTTTCACTTAGCATAATGTTTTCAAGGTTCATCCATCCTGTAGCATGTATCATTATTTCATTATTTTTTATTGTCAAATAAGATTCTATTACATGAATATGTAACATTTTGTTTGGACATATTATATTTTGCTTATTTATTTATCAGATGGAGGTCACTTGAATTATTTCCACTTTTATGGCCATATGCTGCCATGAATATTTGTGTGTAAATTTTTGTGTACACATATGTTTTCACTTATCTTGGGCATGAACCAAATAGTTAATTTACAAGTTTTAGTGTAATTTTATGTTTAACATTTTTGGGAGCTGCAAAACTGTTTTTTTTAAAGTGACTACGTAAGTTGGACATGGTGGCTCATGCCTGTAATCCCAGAGCTTCAGAAGGATCACTTCAGGCCAGGAGTTTGATACCTGCCTAGGCAAAATAGCTAGACCCTTCTCTACAATACATAGATACATACAAAGTGACTGTGCCATTTTATAATTCATCTAGCAATGCATGAGGGTGACAATTTCTCCACATTCTAGTCAACATTTGTTATAGTTCTTCTTCTTAAATTTTAGACATTTTAGCGGGTCTGAGAGAAATAATACACTGTATTATTCTTATTCTTTTGAAACTGTTAAGGTATGATTTATGGCAGAGAATGTGGTCTACCTTGGTGAATGTTCCATATGAGCTTGAGAAGAATACACATTCTGTTGTTGAGTGAAGTAATGTATAGATGTCAATTATATCCAGCTAATTGGTGATGTTTTTGAATTCAACTATGATGTTTTTGAGTGCATGTGTCCTTACTGATTTTCTGTCTGCAAGATCTGTTCATTTCTGAAAGAGGGATATTGAAGTTACCCAACTATAATAGTGGATTCTTCTACTTCTTCTTGCAGTACTATCAGTTTTATCTCACATATTTTCATGCTCTGCTGTTAGGCACATGCACGTTATAGATAGTTATGCCTTTTTGGAGAACTGATCCATATCACTGTGTAATGCCCCTCGTTCTCCTTGATAACTTTTCTTGCACTGAAATCTTCTCTGTCTGAAATTAGTTTAGCTTGATTAACATTAGCATGGCATATCTTTCTGTATCACTTTACTTTTAATCCATATGTGTATATTTCAAGTGAGTTTCTGGTAGACAACATACAGTGGGTCTTGTTTTTTGATCCACACTGACTATCTGTCTTAACTGGTATATTTGTACCATTAATGTTTAAAATGATTATTAATATCTATCACTTTTTTTACTATTTTCTATTCATTGCTCTTATCCTTTGTTTCTATTTTTGTCTTCCAATCTTTTTCTTCTTTTTGTGGTTTTAATTGATGATTTTATTTGATTATTTTTTTTTTGGTTAGCACATCAATTATATTTTTTAAAAGTCTTTTCGTTACCCTAGAGTTACAACATACATTTATGATTAATTCAATTCCACATTCAGATGACACCATGCTACTTCATGGGTGGTGCAAGTACTTTATAATAAAAAGGATTCCTAATTTCTCCCTCCCACCCCATGCATTATTGGTGTCATTCATTTCACTTGTACATAAACTATAATAATTGAATATATTGTTGCTATCATTATTTTAGCTAAAATTTTAATTGTTAGATCAATTAAGAGTAAGAAAAATAAAGCCAGGCTGTGTGGCTCATGCTTGTAATCTCAGCACTTTGGGGGGCTGAGGCAGGAGGATTTCTTGAGGCCGCAAGTTTGAGACCAGTCTGAGCAACGTAAGGAGAACTACTCTCTACTAAAAATAAAAACATTAGCTGGGTGTGGAGGCATGTGTCTGTAGTCCCAGCTACTAGGGAGGCTGTGGCAGGAGGATTGCTTGAGCCCAAGAGTTCAAGGCTGCAGTGAGCTATGATCATATAACTCCAGCCTGGACAATGGAGTGAGACCCTGTCTGAAAAACAACAACAAAAAAGGAAACCAAAAGTTTTTATTTCATGTTTGCTTATTTCATCTCTAATGCTC
The DNA here is from genome assembly GCF_002776525.5 of Piliocolobus tephrosceles. NCBI lineage: Eukaryota > Metazoa > Chordata > Mammalia > Primates > Cercopithecidae > Piliocolobus > Piliocolobus tephrosceles. The sequence continues at coordinate 69,309,203 of NC_045435.1, read as the reverse complement.
TTCTTTTCTTTATGTAGATCTGAGTTTCTGACTTCCATCATTTTCCTTCTCTCTGAAGAACTTCTGTTAACATTTCTTGCAAGATAGATCTACTGGCAACAAATTCCCTTTATTTTTTGTTCGTCTGAGAAAGTATAATTTCTCTTTCACTGTTAAAGGATAGTTTTGCAGGATACAGAATTCTAGGTTTGTAGGTTTTTTCCTCTCAAAACTTTAAATATTTCACTTCACTCTCTTCTTACTTGCATGGCTTCTAAAAAGAAATTGGTTGTAATTTATATCTTTGCTGCTTTTTAAGGAGTTTTTTTTCTTCTGGATTATTTCAAATTTTTCTTATTTTTGACTTTCTGCAGCTTGAATATGATATGCCTAGTTACAGTTTTTTCTTGTTTCTTTTTCTTTCTTTCTTTCTTTTTTGTATTCATTCTGTTTAGTGTTCTCTGAGTTTCTTAGATCTGTGTGGTGTCCGACATTAATTTGGGAAACTCTCAGTCATTATTGCTTCAAATATTTATTTCTTGATTTCTTTCTGTTTCTTTTCTTCTTCTGGTATTCCTATTATGTGTATGTTATACATTTCATAAGTGTCCTCTAGTTCTTAAATATTCAGCTACATTTTTAAAGTGTTTTTCTCTTTGCTTTTCAGAAATTTTTATTGACATATCTTCAAGCTGAGAGATTCTTTCCTCAGATGTGTACAGTCTACTAATGAGCAATCAAACTAGCATTTCTTTCTGATTCTTTCTTTCCATCTCTCTAGTTAAATTACCCTTCTTTTCTTGCATGTTGTCTATGTTTTCCATGAGAGCTCTTAGCATATTAATCATAGTTGTTTTAAATTCATAGTCTGATAATCAGAACATCTGTGCCATATCTGAGCCTGGTTCCAATGCTTGCACTGTCTCTTTCAACTGTGTTTTTTGCCTTTTTGTATGCCTTGTGATTATTTTGAAATAATATACTGAAAATAATGTACTGGATAAAAGGAACTGCAGTAAATAGGTATTTAGTAATGTGTGTGGTAAGGCATGGAGAGAGGGAAAGTGTTCTGTAGTCTCACGATGAGGTCCCAGGTTTTTAGTTAGCCTGTGCCCCTTGGCTGTGAATTTCACAAGTGCTTCTATGTTTTTTCCCCATTTTGGTGGGACGGAATGGTTAAAGTTGGATATTTCCCTTTCCTAAGGCCAGTTAATCTCTGGTAAACCTCATTAAATTAGACTCTGGTAAAATAGTTTTTCTTGAGGGCAGACCTTATTTAGAAGAACAGAAGGCTCTAGCTTATTTCAGAATGGCTGTTTTCCCCCTCCCTCATGCTGATCTTCACTGTGAGAAGTTGGTACAGCTCCTGAAGGAAAACCTCACCAAAATGTGGGACTCCATAAGACTGCGAAGTCCTGAAGTTATTAACTCTCAGACTGTCCATACTGAGTCCCCAGCAATTTGACAATAATAGTTCAGGTTTTCCTACCCTGGCACTGGTTTCTGTGGAAGTTTCTGGTTGTGGGTTTCTGCTCCACTAAGTTGTGATTCTCTGTGTATACCTCAGTCCGTTTATGTCACAATAAAGGAATACCTAAGGAAAGGTAAAATTTAAAAAGAGGTTTATTTGACTCACGGTTCTGCAGGCTGTACAAGAAACATGAGGCCAGCATCTATTTCTGATAGTAGACTTAGGCTACTTTCCTTCATGGCAGAAGGTGAAAGGGAGCCGGCATGTGCAGATATCATGTGGCAAGACAGAGGGAAGAGGTGCCAGGCTCTTTTTAACAACCAGCTCTCACAGGAACTAAATAGAGCAAGAACTCACTTATTACCATGAGGATGGCACCAAGACATTCATGAGGGATCTGTCCCTGCTAACCCAAACACGACCCATTAGGGACCATGTTCAACACTGGGATCAAATTTTGACATGAGATTTTGGGGAACAAGCATCCAAACTACAGCACTATGGGTCTGTCTTTCCCATTTTGGGGGCAGTGGTTTGCCCTGTGATCTCAATTCTCTGCTGGATCTAAGAAGAGCTGTTGATTTTCAGTTTGTTCAGCTTTTTATTTGTTGTTAGGTTGAAGTGATGACTTTCAAGCTGCTTATCTGCCAGACTGGAAACCCAAAGTAACCAGAGAAAATTTTAGCCTCTGATACCTATAGCTGCTGCAAATAGTAAATACATCCTAACTCAGTTAGATTAACATAAAGCCACACACAAAAAGCCTCTTCATCTCAGTTCCTTTTGCCCGATATATCATGTCTGCCTTTTAACAAAACAAACAAACAAAAAGCATGTTAAAATGTAATGTCACATTTCTATCAATGAGATTCTTTCTCCACTTTTAGAGTTTGTTGCTGTTTACTGTCATTGGTGTTGTCATTTACTTGTTTTGTGGCTTTCCTGGTCAAATTATGCAAATTCTATATTTTTAGTCATGTGAAGTTACTAAAGATTGTGTTTGTGTAGATTAGTGGTTAGCTAATTATTAAATAGAGATTTCCTTAAGTGTTTTGAAACAGTAAGTCTTTTGGCTTCTGCCATTGGGTTCTTTGCGTGTATTGGAGCATGCCTTCAATCCTCAGGCTGACAGTTTGAAACTCTACCTTAGTCTTTACTTCCTGCTTACATAGAGCCCATGCTCAGCCCCAGGTGACAGAAAAGGGCTTTCTTGGGTCTTTCCCAAACACACACACAGCCCTGCATAGGCTCATGTTCTTCTAGATTCCCAGGAAAATGTTTGAGATTTTCAAAGCCCCCTATGGGTACCTAATTCTCAAGTTTTCTCCTTTAAGTACTTTTGTCAGGCTCATTAGCCTCAGCTGATATCACCACCTCAGAGAAGTATGATGTTAAACAATTGCTGCTAATTTTTTCTTTTCATAATCAATGTCTTGGTGATGGGGCTGTTCCCACACAGTGAGCTCTGAATCAAGTTAAATAATGACAAACCCTAATAATAGAGCATCTCCAGGGAGCTTTCAAACAAGCCAGATAGTGACAATTCTCTGGGGACAATGCTTTGTGGGCGGCTCTGAACCTCTTCTGCCTCCTCCAAAGGTTGCTAGGCTGCTGGTTTTCATACCTGCTGTGGTTGGGAGGCTGTTATTTTTCAAGGCTATGGCAGCACTGGGGAGATGGGGATGGGAATAAGAGGAGAGAAAGCCATGAAGTTTGCAGTTCTTACTGAGATTCAGCCATTTTCTTGAATAAATACGTACATAGCCAAAGAACTGTTGTAAGCCTTTGATTAATACCCAGAGTTCTGAAACGTTGATGTTCATGATTTTTGCCAGTGTTCTCATTGCTTTCGTGGAGGAGCTGATTTCCTGAGGTCCTTATTCCAGCATTCTAGAAGTGCTTTTCCTGATTTGTGCTAATGGCATCTATTTTGGGATGATTAATTCACCACCATTTGAAACTCTCCCAGTCATAATGAGAGCTATTTGATACGAAAGCACTGATGGGAATCATCTTGCTGGAAATGTTTTACTATCCCTACCTGATGCTCTATTTCTCTTCATGTCTCTTTTCTTAAATGTAGCTAAACATAGAGAATAAATAAAATAAACTTTGTCAGGATACAAGAGCATGAATGCTAGATCAGTTAATCAGAAACTCCCAAGGATGAAACTGATCAGCTCTTCAGGTCTAAAATATTGAAATGATTCCATTGTTATCACTTCAGGTAGATATAGTTTTCCTTCTAAAAAGCATTTAAAGTGAAAATGCCATGTTGCTTTTGAAAATGGAAGTCATTGCAAGATCACATGTTTCAGAGTGAGGGTAAAGTAACTGCTTTTGCTTCTGCCTTATTTAAAAACATTCAATAGTTATGTGTATTTTTCCTTAAAATAGGAAGATATGAACATAAGATTTTAGGTTGATGCTTTAGTGAACATCCACTTTAGGTTGATGCTCACTTAACATAAACAAACATTTTTAAGAATGTTTTTAATCCAGATTTAAGGAAGTTAATTATATTAAAAGTGGTAATAATAATTTAGCAATGTTTTAATAGAAAAATAATTATTAAGTAGTATTTCCTGTCATTTAAGATAGCCAATATTATCATAAAGTTTGGAGATTATGGATGCTTTATGTTATATTTGGCACCATGGTTCTTATTACATAAGACTCTTCCTATTTATAAACTAGGAGCAAAGGGAGGTGATATAATTAAGTGTCTAAATTAATTCTATAGAACAAATAAATTCAGACCATAACAATTTAGAATGTCATTATTCTCACAAGAATGAGCCAAAGTTTATCATTACTCTCTTTATATTTCTTTTAAAAGTGTTTGCAGAGCAAATTAATTGAATAAGTAAATTCTCAGGAACAAACTATAAAAGGTATGCACATACAAATTATTAATCTATTTAAATTTTTCGAGAGAGGGTCTTGCTCTATTGCCTAGACTGGAGTGTAGTGGTGTGATCACAGCTCACTGCAATTCCAAATTATTGCATTTAAATAATCCTCCTGTATCAGCCTTCCAAGTAGCTAGGACCACAGTGCGCACCACCATGCCTAGCTAATGAAAAAATTATTTTTTGTAGAGGTGGAGTCTCATAATGTTGCCCAGGCTGGTCTTGAGCTCACAGGCTCAAGGAATCCTCCTGCCTTGGCCTCCCAAAGCACTGGGTTTATAATGTGCTCCTCCACACCCAGCTGACTTATTAATTTAGATTAGTATTAATTATCTTTTAAAGCAGGCCACTTTTCCCATTTGGAGAAATAGGAACACTTTTACACTGTTGGTGGGATTGTAAACTAGTTCGACCATTATGGAAAACAGTATGGCGATTCCTCAAGGATCTAGAACTAGATGTACCATATGACCCAGCCATCCCACTACTGGGTATATACCCAAAGGATTATAAATTATGCTACTACAAAGACACATGCACACGTATGTTTATTGCGGCACTATTCACAATAGCAAAGACTTGGAATCAACCCAAATGTCCATCAGTGACAGACTGGATTAAGAAAATGTGGCACATATACACCATGGAATACTATGCAGCCATAAAAAAGGATGAGTTTGCGTCCTTTGTAGGGACATGGATGCAGCTGGAAACCATCATTCTTAGCAAACTATCACAAGAACAGAAAACCAAACACCGCATGTTCTCACTCATAGGTGGGAACTGAACAATGACATCACTTGGACTCGGGAAGGGGAACATCACACATCGGGGCCTATCATGGTGGGGCAGGGGGGAGGGATTGCATTGGGAGTTATACCTGATATAAATGACGAATTGATGGGTGCTGACGAGTTGATGGGTGCAGCACACCAACATGGCACAGGTATACATATGTAACAAACCTGCACGTTATGCACATGTACCCTAGAACTTAAAGTATAATAAAAAAAAAAAAGAGAAAAAAAATAAAATAAAATAAACAGTGTAAAGAGCATGGTTCAATCAGCATGGGATTGTAAAGCATACTTGAATGAAATTGAAAGTGGAAAGTTAGGTATTTTAAG